>NW_027283737.1:0-42500 GCF_046629955.1 Centroberyx affinis
AACACCATTGGTTAACACTATTGGTTAAATCAGAAGAGCGTTTACTGAAAATGAAAACCTAACGCACAGTAGAAAACTTTGTTGCATGATTTGAGTATTGAACCCGGGCCGTCGGAGTTGAAGGTAAATGTATCCACTTCTTCGATGTGAAACTACTTCCTGTTTCAGTCACCTGGGCCCCGCCTCCTGTCCTCACTAAATTCTGAATATCACGCGAAATCGGGGTGCATTTGTTTTTCGTAGCCGTAACTACAAATTTGATATGAGATCAGCTTTAACTATGAACTGCGATTAGTGATCATCATAAGTCAAACAACCATCAAGTATATTTTCTGAAAAGCATTGTTTTTTGTCTCTCAAAAGACTCGATCTTCATACTATTTAGTATGATATGTACCGTGAATTTATGCCATTGAATGGTCGAAATGGTTAACGTTAGGGACGGGGACAATATGCTTCACGATTCAACATACCACATTATGATGTAAAAAAGTTCAATGACAACAAAGTCTGACTGTGCAGAATTAATGTTTATTTCTGAGCCATAAATCTTTCTAGCGATGGCTCTGCTAGAATGCAAACAACAATTTAAAAATGTCATTACCAAGTGCAAATAATATCATTTGGATGGAGAACTTGTGAAATTGTGATGATCAAGTCGTCTCATTTGTGATTACTACAGCAGAATAAAATGGAGGTAATATTGCAATTTCATTTTCCTGCCCCACGATACATATTGTCATATATTTGTATTGCAATATATACCCCCAAGTATTTGATCAGGTTGCGGAGTGCAGATCTAAGTTGCTAATTTAAAAAAAAAATAAACACTGAGAAAATACTTTTTTTTGCTCTCTCCCCTGCTCTCTTCAATCCTCTCCTATTTATCTGCAAAATATGGGAGTGGCACAAAACCTACGGGGTGGAGAGATGGAGGGGAGGAAGACCTCGTAGATTTACGCCCTCGTGTTTTTTTCTGCTCTTTCAGTGGATCCGGGTCCTCCCACCTCCTCTTCCCCTCTCCTCCTCTCCTCTCCCCTCTCTCTGTCTGGAGGCTAATTAATGACAGATTAGATTAGAGTCTCGGTGAACTCCCACTCCATGGAACTTCCACTTGCCTCTGATACGCAGCACTGAGGCTGCATTATTTGGGCCAAGTTTCATATTCGGACTATCGGACAGATATTGCAGTTGGCATACAATTTTATCAATTTATACTGTCTTGTTTTAAAGTAATAATCCATGACATTTTCATATAAATAAATGTCTGTTTTGTTACTCTGTAATTGATAAAACAAAACAGTGGTTAAACCTATATCCAGTTCATAAAGCTTCTCCACTGTCTGTTCTAAACAGCCGGTGTCTGGTAGCTCTTTCCTGGGAAAAATCCTCTGCTGTACAGGAAGTGATGCGTTTTACGTTTCCGGTTTGTTTGGAATCAACAGAAGAAGAAGAACTGGGTAGTTAGCATGAGCAGCGATAGCCACCATGGCTGAACAGACAAAGAAAAGAGAAACTCAACCTGCATCAACATTTTTCGTAGAATAGCCTACAGTACTGAATGTTATTAAATTGTTTTTTTTTATACAGTATTTTGGGGCTTGAGGGATTCAGTTTTGAAAGGTATCAATCTCACCACTTCACTCACTGGTTGTATATTTTAGAAAAATGAATCTAAGCGTGCTGTAGTGTAGTGATGTGATATGATGTAGCTATTCCCTTTTTTACCAACTGCAAGATCAATATGAATTTGATAATTTGTATAACTGTTTACACATTAAAACAATTTGTATGTTTCATTTATTAAATCCATTTCCCCCAGTGTTTCAGCATCTATTGAGCTTTTTAACTCCTGCAGACCTGGTGTTAAATGAATCCTATTGAAGAGCCTTCTCTCTGTGTGAGAGACAGAATAGGACAGAGTTCAGCCACTAGATTAGATAGACCTGACCTCCGGGTTAATGATCGCTAGGAGAGGAGCTTAGAGTGTGTGTGTGTGAGTGAGTGAGTGAGTGGGTTAGGTTTGTGTGTGGTGGACAAGTGGTGGGTGGATGGAAAGGTGTGTGTGTGTGTGTGTGTGTGTGTGTGTGTGTGTGTGTGTGGAACAAAAAAAAAGTGAAATAGTAAGAAACTGAGAAAAGGAGGGAGAGAAGGAAAGAGAAAGAAATGCGACTGAGGAAATGAGAGTGTTCAGGTTTGGAGACAGCTTAGCTTCTTAGGATAAGCTGGAGATGAGAGGCTGCAGTCGTGATCTTGTGTGTGTGTGTGTGTGTGTGTGTGTGTGTGAGAGAGAGAGAGAGAGAGAGAGAGAGAGAGAAAGAGAGAGAGAGAGAGAAGCAATAGTCCTGGTCTTGGGTATATGTCTGCGTGAAGTCTTTAATCACAATCTCAAGCGTGTGTGTATGTGTGCGTGCATTTATGTGTGTGAACTTGTGTGTGCATTTGGGTTAGAGTGTGTGTGTGTGTGTGTGTGTCCCTGCCGCCATGATTTTTACAAGTAGTTGACCTGACACTCCCGTCCAAGTCTTTCCACCTCCTCCTACATTGCATTAAGGAGCTAAATCTCTCATCACAGATTATACAGTAATGTCCGTTTAAATTGCTCAACGTAATTTGCAATTTTGCTGCCTTAAAAGGATAATACCACTGTTGTCTTTTTTAGTTTGTGCCACTGCACCAGGTTCCCCTCTCCTTTCCATTCTTCCTGGTTTGTCTGCACAGTCAGTATAGTTGCAGATATCAGGGAAAAAGCCATTTGCTGCCATTCATTCATGTCCAGTATGAAAAACACCTTCCACAGAGCAAGAGAATCCATCGCAGTAAACCTTCATTTGGTTTGTCCACAGTTAGTTTAATCGTTATTTCATTCAGTCCTCAGTGCGTGCATTAAAGGAATAGTTCGCCCAAAAATGAAAATTCTGTCATCATCTACTCCCCCTCATGCCAAATGAAACACAGGTGAAATTTGTTAGTCCATATAACACACAGGGAGGCTGCCAGCACAGCTTGGTAGCAGCCTTCTCCAAAACAACTGAAATCAATGGGGACCTGTTCTTTAGAGCTCCAAAACAAAAACAGCCAAACAATCACACTGTGAATAGATTATTATGTCGTTTTTTGACCATCCTTCCCGTTGTGCTCTGTTTGGAGGTCATATGACGCGTAAAAACACCTGGCTGAAAATGTAGGTCATTTTCTTTTTCTCAGTTGAACTCAACATTCTCCATGTCATTAATGTGTTGAGTGGGCTTCATGACCATTAGACCATTGAAACCTATAAAATAGATGGGTCTTGATTCATTACTGAAAAAAACAAACAAAAACAAAACGTTTGGAGGTTTGCGTTTTGTGCGACAGTAGTGATATGTCATCTTTAAGTTTAGGTCTGGTTTGTGTTTGGACAAGCAGCTGAAACATGACTCCACTGGTGTCATGTCCTGTTGTTCACTGGCTAGTCAGGTAAAGTGTGTGTGTGTGTGTGTGTGTGTGTGTGTGTGTGTGTGTGTGTGTAAGATGTAATGTCTAGAAGCGTGTAGTGTGTGACAGCGTTGTGAGTTGTTGCATTTCTTCAGCAGTGGTGCGTTTAAAGCTACAATATGCAACTCTTGGCTTTGAGGCAGGCATGTAAAGTGAAACAATACAAGTCTTGATCTCCTCTCCCTCAGCTGGGCAGGTTCCCGCCCCAACACGTGTCACTCATGTTGATTCGCTGTCTGATGAACTCTGTTGGATAATCTAGCACTGCTAACTAGCTACGCAGAAAACTTGTTAGCATCCTACCTGTCTCACCAGTTTTGCGTTGCTTCCCTTTCGTCGTCTTCTTGTTGATCCAGTGTGGAAAATCAATGCACAGTATTGTGGATGGGTCTTGTCTGCCATATGTTTAGCTTCGCTGTTGAACATGCCGCTACTTTATCTGGTAGACTTACAGCAATTGAGCTACAGTAAGCTACCTCCAAACTGTATGCAGAGACATAAGAATGGCATCCGTGAATTTGTGTGACTCTGGGTAAGTAGCAAAAAATAGCTAAACTCCCCAAAAGAGATAAAAGGTTTACTTACAATTCCACAGGTGAATCCACGAGGCAGTAGGCCTTCTTGTTATCTAGCACAGGAGTAAAACTGAATAACTGTTACAAAATAATGACAATGTGACAGCGTTAAATCGCCGTAAGAAAACTGCGTAGCTCCAATCCACTGGCATTAATCCAGCTGTCACAAAAATGTGTCTAAAAGTAAACAAATGCAAGAGGATAGAAGACAGCCCAGGGAGTTTTTAAAGAGAGAGTAACAATTACTACAATACTTATATGAACAATAAAATCTCAAAAGATTAAATTATTAGTAAAGTTTCAATACAAGGAACTAGGCTATACTAGACTAAACAAAGAGGTAAATAATTATAATTCATAGGTAATAATTTGAGGCTAAATACAATTTAGGTGAAACAAGTGAAAACAGGTTAACATAGGTTAGTATGGCCTATTAAATAGAAAAATTTGGAGTGGACGTCACGGTTACGTCACTGCAGTTGCGCGTGCATCGTGGTGGCAGAAAAACAGAGGAAACAAGTAGAGGGAAACAGGCAAGATCCCCGGAATAAGGGGAAAAAAAATCCACCAAAATCCGTTGGATGTCAAACGCAGACGTTTGTGGTTGCAAGCCATTAAACGGACAGACTGGACTGATGAAGTCATCCGGAATTCTCATCTCTAAATAATATTTAGGCCTATAACTAGAAATAACATTTTTACATACACCGAGATAGTAGTAGCAGCAGTAGTTCTAGTGATTTACATTGTTCTAACATACATTAAACAATGAAAAAGAGTTAATACTAACCCAGCCATGCTAGTGCAGTTCGCCGTCAGTATATAGTCGTTTGACTTGTTTATAATAGCCCACGTTGTATAGCTGCGTTTTATGTCCTTGCCACTGGCTAGGCAGTACGTCGGTCCGTAATACACAAAAATCATTCGACAAATCTCGGTATTCAAGGTCCTGGACATGACCGCAAAGTACAAAATTGTATGCGTAGAGTTTTTCTTTCGTATAGATGCTGGGTTTTTCCACAAGGTATACGAAGATGTCCGGCCACTGTAACTCTGGCCATTTAGTTTGATCCTTGACCCATTGACCCGACAGTGAGTACGGGTCAGGAAACCTCACCCCATTGCTAAGGGTTAGCTTATCAGTGTAAGACAACCTGTTTTCTGCTGACAAACCATTAAAACAATTGGAGAAGGCGTCCGGATGATCCATATTCCTATGTTGTAAATTGACATCTGTTGACATCCAGTTCGGCTCCGCCCACAAAATACGTCATCGCTGTTTACAAACACAAAAAAGGTCTATAGATAAGAAAGAAGAAAGGATAGGGCAGCTTAGTATTAAACCTGCATTAAGCGATTTCAGACCCTGTAACCAATCCTGAAACTAACGTGTGCTACGTGGAGATTTCCGTGAGACATAATGATATAAACAAACAGCCACACACGCGGACCAGCTGTGTTGTTGTTTTCACCTCTCTCCTAAAGCTTGTTGTTCGTACGTTCGGCCCTAGTCGTAGCTTTCCCTTTTTTAAAAACTAGCTCCTCTCCTCTCTCTCCCCCTCCTCTCCCTGAAAAAAATTCTGGTAATGGCGGAATCGATGAAGCGAGCGAGTAAACATTTTCAACTAGTAAACTTGCTACCTGCCTCTTCACTTGTCACTGTGGGACATGTAGCCTTCAGCGGGAGAAAAATCTGTCAAAGCGAGACTGGTAACTGGCGATATTTCTCCATAGGTACGTTTATTTTAGCCATTAGCCTTTATGCACCGTTTGTCCTAAGGAGCTTCTGTAGCAGGTTTGCTGTGTGTGATTACAAATGTGTTGCAGTTTCTGTCACCCTCTAGTGGTCGGAAAACAATTGCTCAGTGTAGCTTTAACTCTATTACAAGGAAAGGAAAAACAAAAAGACAATTTTTCAATGAGCACTGCCCATTTTATAAATATTGCTTACACCGATTTAAAAAAAACTGCAAAATAGGAACAGGTGCGCTTCTTCCAAAAGGCTACTTAGTAGCTGGCTGCTGGACTTCAATGATCAGAGTTCGAGTTGAAAGAAAGCAGCACACCAATATAAAAATACAGAAGAATATAACAAAAAAAGAAAAAATGTGCATATGTGAACGTCAAAGATGAAGTTCAAGAACGTTTTCATAAATGAAGCCCCAGAGTCGATTCACTGGTGCCAGCTGAGTGTCATCATGTTAATTCTATGACTTGACAAAACGTAATCGTTAGCTCAACTTTTCACAAGACAAACAGGTGAAAATGTCCAATTTGTGCTGTTGCCACACAACCCAATTTGTGGTGGAGGAACGTAATCTGCATTTCAGAGTTTGTGCTCACTTCATTAAATTTTATGAGACTGTGTTGGGGGTGGAGTTGCACAAATAACAAGATGGCCCTGCTTGGAGGACATGTCAGAGTTTTTGATCTCTTTTACTGATTGTATTCTGTGGTAAAACAAATACGATTTGATTGGGGTGTTCTGCGTGTTAGGAGTTGTTAGGAGTAGCCCCTTTCTCTGAAATGGTTACCAATGTCTATTTTCCTCGAAGTCAATAAATCTTAGCAGTTCAGTTTCAAAAACTGGCCAACAGGAATGTTTTTTTTAATGTTTGGGGTGGTTACTGGTAACATGTAGTAAGGAATTTCATTCTATTTCTTCTTGCAGTAGACGTATACAAGGCTCCAGTTTTATCTTCTCTCATAGAGTCTAGACGCGCGTGAATTTCAAAAAGTTTAAAGTCCAATATCTGTGTCCCATTACAAAATAGGACATCACCAATATCTTTTATACAGCTTAATTTTAGAATGATAGGAGTTGTTACTGGATTGTGTATGACAGCATTCTCCCCTTTTCCATTAACCAAATCACCAAACCATCCCATTGCAGTTCCAGATTGTTGGAGGAACCAGCTAGAATCATATCCCACGTAGTTCCTACTGCAAACCAGGTGCAACAACTCAAGAAGGTTGGTTTCAGCTTCTGCACTTGACAGAAATTGGGCAACTGAATCAAGTGTAACATCATGTGGGATGCATCCATACAGGTTCTCAACATTAACAAACCCAAGCATAGTGTTGTGATTCAAGGTATAGTTGTTAAAGCTATCAAGGCACCAAAACTTTCTGCACTGGTTGTTTCTTCTGAGCAGGTTTGCTGTCTGAGGGCCATTTAATGCATGTCCTCTTGTAGTCTATTGAGGGGTGAATCTGGTTTCACCCGGATACCACAGTGATGGTATTTGGAGTAAAGATGTTCCATGAAGAGTCCAATGAAGATGGAGTGGAAGACTTTGCCAAAGGAGGCTGCATTGACAGGGCCCAGTTTCTGCTCCTGACATTGGTGCAGGTAGTGATTGTAGTGTGTGGACCGTGGTAGACTCACGCCTTCTGCTGTCTCATAGTTGTCTGGCAGCCACTGGTTGTTGTGGTTGTTGAGCAGCGAACTTCTCTGACTGGATAAACCCACAGACTTTTGGAGCGTCTCAATCAGCATTTCAATCGGAAAAGTTTCACTAAAAAGTTGAGAAACAGGAACACTTCAATAAGCCAATTGATAACAAGGCAGACACAGAAACCTACTCTGTACAAGCACACATCCACTAATAAGACCTGGGATGTTTGATGTTAGAAAACTCTCAGAAGTTAAATATCATTTGCTTTCAGGTGCAGGAAAATTGGAATTCTTCATTTTGGCAAAAAAGGGGAATCTGCACAGCTGACCAGTTTGATTTGCAGGTGCAAAAAAATGGAGATAAGGCAATGAAACTCCATGGAACACCGCTATATGCAAAAACGCTGGGTTTAATAGTTTAGCTTTCAGTGCTAGACCTTCATTAGAACATATCAAGTGTTGAATGACATGGCCTTACTCTCCAAAGAGGAAGTGTGAGCAGGTGTACACAATCAGCAAATCAAGCAAACATCTTTAAAAAGTCATGAAGGTTGACCAGTAGAAAGAGTAAAGTGCAAAAAACAACACAACCCCTAACATACAGCAGTATACAATCTAAAGCCCTATTCGGACAGGATTAGTGTCTCTAGGGGAGAGATTTTTTTTTTTACAGCGCTACTGAGTAATATTAATCCCATCCAGATCAGGCCTGTGTTATTTACCTTTTACCCATGAGAAAAGATGAGATGAAGGGTTGGCACAAGTTGTGTCAATGGGGATATGGCATGACTCTTGTTGGTCCTAGGTTTCAGCTCATTTGTTATAATATGACTTGGCAATCTATAATTTCTGGTCTCGAGCAGTTCTTTCGAATGGTACACAGACTTCTTAGGTCCTTAGGTCATGATAACATTCCCACCAGATTTTTACGAGATGCCGCTGAAGTCATCACTCCCTGCATAACCCATATAACAAACTTGTCCATCGAAGGCATTTTTCCTCACAAATTCAAACTGGCGAGAGTAACCCCTCTATACAGAAAGGGAAGCAAATTAGAACATGGTAACTATCGCCCTGTCTCCATCCTGTATTCTTTATCAAAGGTAATAGAAAGTCTTCTGTATGAATTCCAATCTGGTTTCATAAAATCTCATTCTACAGATACCTGTCTGCTCTATCTAACAGATCACATTAGGAAAGAAGTAGATGTGGGAAAGTATTGCGGCATGGTTATGTTGGATCTCCAAAAGGCGTTCGACACTGTAAATCATGATATTGTTTTGATCAAGCTAAGGGCTCTGGGCTTTAACAATTCATCTTTATGGTGGGTTAGGTGGTGGATGTAAATGGAACCATGTCCATACCACAACCACTAAAATGTGGGGTCCCACAGGGGAGAATTTTAGGTCCACTCTTCTTTCTGCTATATGTCAATGACATGAAGTCAGCCTTTGATTGCAATCTGTTCCTTTACGCAGATGATTCAGCTCTCCTAGTCTCTCATCATGATAAATTAGAAGTAGAAAAAATACTTAGTTCAGAGCTTCACAAAGTCAGCATCTGGTTATCAGAAAATAAGTTGTCTCTCCATCTTGGCAAAACAGAGTCGATACTCTTTGGGTCAAATGCAAAACTAAAGAAGTCTCCTGGGTTCAAAGTGGTAGTAGGTGACTTTGAAGTTACAGCCAAGGAATCAGTTACTTACTTAGGGTGTATATTAAACAATAAACTATCTGGAGAGAGTATGGCACTAAAGTTTCTCTCAAAGGTCAATCAAAAAATCAAATTTCGTGCTAGAATATCCACTTTAATAGATAGAAATGCTCTTGAAATATTGGCAGGGGCACTTGTGCAATGCCATTTTGATTACGCCTATGTTTCATGGTATACTAGCATCCCTAAGATCCTTAAAAAGAAGCTACAGACCTCTCAAAACAAACTAGTTAGGTTGATTCTTAAACTCCATGCCCAAACATATCTTCTCCCTGCTCATTTTATTAGCCTCAAGTGGCTCAGTGGAGAGAGTATCACATATTAAAATGTGTATTGTTCACAGGATTGTCAATAATGTGGTACCCAAATATCTATGTAATTATTTTTCTCGGGTTAGCGATGTACACAGTTATTCAACTAGAGGGAGCTCCACTTATTTTGTGCCATGCAGATTCAAAAGCTGTATGGGAAAGGACTCGTTTTTATACTCAGCAGCAGTTATGTGGAATGGGTTACCTGCAAGCCTTAAGTCGATTAGCTCTATTGGAAACTTTAAGTCCTCCTTAAAGAGCTGGCTGAGTAACAGCTGGACCTAAATATAACTATTAAATCGGTTGAGTTCAGTAGGTCCTAAATACCCATCTTGTTTGTTTTAGTTGTTCATGCCTTGCTAGGGTAATTGTGACTGGGTTAGGTGTGTGGTTTTTAAGCCCGATTGATTTTGACTAATTTAGGTATAGGTTTTAACTGTTTGTGCATACCTAGTTTTACGCTGTATAGTGTAGTATTGACTCATGTATTAATTGTTGAATTGGTTGGATACCTTGTACTGAATATGTATTGTACTGCTGCCTTCTCTCTACTGCCCCCAGCCACCCTCCCCCTACACATGGGCATGCACATACGCGCTCACACACACACACACAAACACACACACACACACACAGATTCATTAATTTATGCTTATTGTGCTCACATACTCATTCAGTCACTAACAGTTAAACACACACCTACACCCAAAGGACCACAATGGAAATAAACTCTTGGGCTTTATTGTGTTTTGTGTATTGTACAAAGATATGATGCCTCCTAGTGGGCTGTGCATATATTATTTATGCATATATGTCATATATTTTTTATATTGTCAATAAAAAATTTTCAATTCAATTCAACAGACAATTGTCAAAGTAGACAATGCTAGGGGGATTTCTGATGGTTTTGCACAGCTGCAGAACAACATTTGCACCTATAGCCCAAACTCTTTCTCTGGGATTTGAGTAGGACCATCAAATGTCGATGTCCCTGTGTACACCATGAAGTCATCCACAAAGCCCCAGCTCGCTCAAAGATCTTGAATTGTCATTGCTTGGGTTTTCTGGGTCGATACTGCTGCAGACATCCTGTTTTTTTTTTACTTTTGTAAGGAGACGTCATCTCATTGCAGGTTAATCTCATCCTCTGACATTTGAAAGCGTGTAATTCTCAAATGGAACGGCAATTACAAGTGAATTTGACGCGTTTTGGTTTAGTAAATTGATGGGAGTGATCCATTTCAACAACATCATCCTCCATTTGTGCGCCCTACTGTTGCCACTCAAAATACATATTACAGTAACTGGGTCAAATGCACTACAAGTTGTCTACCCCATTTCCATGTGCACCATGTACAACATGAAGTCATACACAAAGCCACACTCTCCAGCTCGCTCAAAGATCTTGAATCCCCATTTCTTGGGTTTGCTGGGTCGATACTGCCGCAGACTTCCAGCTTTTTCTGCCTTTGTAAGGAGACGTCATCTCATTGCAGGTTAATCTCATCCTCTGACATTTGAAAGAGAGTAATTCTCAAATGGAACGACTTATTTGTCGTCCTTTCTGCCTGTCGTGCTGTTGAACAAACAACAGCAGCCATGTCTGTGTAGAATGAATGAATAACTAATGCAAACTGAGCATAGGTTACGCTACAACGTTAACTTCATTTTGATCATTTTTCAGCTGTAGCGTAACATTCATAGTTCGCCTATGGGTTTAACATATTGTTGAAGGTTCAAAACATATAAGCATATTAGCAAGTTATGGCATAAGATGGAAAATGCTTGATAAGCAACGGTAACCTACATGATGATTTGCGTCCCTTGTCGGTCATGTTGATCGTTTTTTCGTGAACGGCCAAATGGTGCGTCACGGCTTTAAATGTTGCTGCTGCAAGGAATTGTGGGACCGCATTATCTACTTTCCTTTCCTAAAGGATGGTCCAGTGTATCCTATGCTAAAGGAGATAAGAAAGGAAGCATTGAAGCACCTTTCCTTAGCATTTAGAGAATTCGACCAGCTCTTATCATGGCTGCCACTTAGATACTTCCGGGTCATTTCACTCAGTTAGGAACCTTCCTAAACAAAAAAGACTATTCGACCACAGCCCAGGTATTAAGATGCCCTTTCTCTCCACTCATGTGACTCTAACGACTCTCACTTCGCGGTCATGTGACCTCAACGACTGTCACGTGACTTCATGGTGTGAATCAGCCACAGAGGGTAAACGCCAGGGAATTCCCAAGCACTAATTAGAACTGAAGAAGCCTCTGAAATGTCTTCTTCATTCAGTAGATTTTGTTTGTCTTTGTTTCTTTTTGGACAACAGCAGCCATGGCTTTCTCAGGGTGAGAAGTTAGGACGTACTTACAAGTGAATTTTACCTGTTTTGGTTTAGTAAACTGATGCGAGTGATCCATTTCAGCAATCTCTCTTTCATCAGTATTGTGCATCCTACTATTGCCACTCCTCAAAATACATAATACAGTAACTGGGTCAAATGCGCTAAGAGTGTCTACCCCATTTCCATGTGCAAAAACACTTGTGCGCACAGGTTAGCATCAGAATCGGCACTTTTTACACGCGCAACTGCATTAACACCAACGCAAACGATTAGTAAATACGTTTTTTTTGGCTACCAAGATCTCCTCTTCACCTGTCGGCAACAATACCCAGGTGTGTAGATGATTCACTGGTTTACCACAGTGGAGCTGAAGTGGTTATTCTGGGCTGCGGTGGTGTTGATTGAGGTTGACGTGACATGATGAGAGTTGAAGAGCTGCCTGGGTAAAGAAATGCTGACTCCTCCTTTTCCCCCCATTGTTCGCTCCCTCCCCCTCTCTCTCTCTACCATTCTTACCTCCCTCTCCCCATCTCTTACTCGTCCCCATCCCTCCATCTACTTCCGTCATGTAGATGAAAGTGTGTCTCTTGTGATGTTTGTTATAAAGCAGAGGGATAGACAGAGACAGTGGGACTCATTAAAATCAGATCCCCCCCCCCCCATCCTCTCTCTCTTTCTCCCCCTCTACATATTCTCTCTACCTCTGTCTCTCTCCCTCGGCATCTTCATCAGCTGTAATTATGGTAGCACAACGTGGGAGGAGCCTGCACAGTAAAATTATACTTTCAAATCTCCTTCCTCTTCAGCTATTCAAGGAACGAGACCTACATTTTCACCCTGATCAGAGAGAGAGGGAGAGAGAGAGAGAGAGACATATAGACAGAAAACAAGAAAGACCTGCAGAGAGAGGGAGAGAGAGAGAGAGAGAGAGAGAGAGAGAGAAAGAGGGCAAGATAGAGAGAGGATGTAAAGGAGACCCAGAAACGAGAGAATCCGAGAAAAGGGGAGGCGAGAGGGGCGGAAAAAATGGAGAGAAATAGATAGAGAGGAGAGGAAAGAAGGCTACAAAGAGAATATGTTAAGGAGGGAGGGAGGATGTCAGGCTGTAGCAGCGGCAGTAGCAGCTGAGTTAACAGAACATGGGATCAGTAATGCTGTCAAGCTAGAAAATGCCAGACAGCAAAGCAGGCTGGGACAGCACAGGGGGAGGAACTGCTTAGTTGGGGTACGTGACCGATGCAGGCATTTTTGTTTTTTTCTGCCTGTGCCTTCCACATCTTCCACCCGATTTCTACTGTAGCATCTCGCAAATGAGGGGGGTTTGTCAGGGGGTGGAGGTGGGGGTGTTACAGTACGTTCCTGCATTGCATTGTGGGGAGGAAAGGGGGTGGGAGAAATGCGCGAAACGTGCAGAGGTGTACTGGGTTTGCTGTGGTCGCAGTGTAGCCAAAATAGCACTGTTTACGGTAGCTGGGTCGCATTTTTAAAGGCGCATGGTGGCGGATGCGAAGCGACAGTACTGTATATCTGGGAATAGGACAGGCAGCAGGGCAAAAGCAGGATGACACAGAACAGGGAGGATCAGTGTGTTTTTTAGTAGTCAGGGGAAATTAGAGAGGTCCGGACACAAGGGAGTATCAGCTCTCATCTGGAGGAAGAAGAGGAGGAAGGAGGAAGAAAGGAGGAGGGGTGATGATTCTTATTTTTAGACGCTGTGGGTGTTGCGTATGTGTGTGTGTGTGTGTGTGTGTGTCCTGTGATATCTGTTTGTGTATTCCATGTGTCTACACTATATGTCCATGTGTGTGCCCATGCCTGCATGCCCATGTGCATTTATGTGTATTTGTGTGTTCGTGTGTGTATGCGAGAGCTGTAATGCTTTTCACTCAGGTTGCGGTTTCAGCTCGGCAATCACTCAGCGCTGCAGTCAATTTGTGGTTGATTTACCTCTCTCTCTCTCTCTCTCTCTCTCTCTCTCTTTCTGGTTGATTACGGCGCCTCTCTCCGCACTTCTGTTTTCCACGGGAAAAAAAATGGGCTATATTCTATTTGCAGCTATCGAAAAGCATTCTCTCATCTCTGGCTTTGAAGTTGGATGAATGAATTCAGTGTCCATGTGGCTTAGATGACAGGAGAGAACGACACATCCTGTCTGAGTCAGCAGTGATATTTAAAGTAATCAATAGCAATCTGTCTGGAAGGGAAAATGAATGAATGATCTGAATGTTTAATATTTGCATTGTCAAATATCTATCCTCATTTGCTCTATCTCTCTCTCACACACACGCACACACACACAAACAAACACTTGTTCTGTCTCTCTTATTCTCTTTTTTTTCTCGCTTTTACTCTCTCTCTCTCTCTCTTTTATTTTCTTTCAATGCAGAGCGTTTTAGTGGAACTCAGACTTTCTCTTACAGAGCCAAAGTAGGCATGCAGCATTGACGTCAACATCAAACAACAACCACAAATAAATAGCAACCCCCCTCTCTGTCTGTTTTCTGTCTCCAGGTCCAGGAGTGGCTGTGTCTGAACTGTCAGATGCAGAGGGCTCTGGGCATTGACATGACCACGCCTCGCTCCAAGAGCCAGCAGCAGATCCACTCTCCATCCCACCAAGCCAAGCCCATCGCCCAGCCTCAGCCGACACAGCAGCCAGCTCAGCCGGCAGCAGCGCAGCCCAAACCCGTGCCGCAAAGCCAGCCGAGCCAGCCGCCGCCGCAGCAGCCTCAGGCTCAGCCGTACGGCCAGGCGCAGCCCTACGCCCCGTCCCAGCCGTATTCCCAACCCCAGCAGTATCCGCAGTCCCAGCCCCAGCCGTACCTTCCGTCCCAGGCAGGGCCCAAACTCCAGCCCCAGGCTCAGCCTCAGGCCTCCCCGGGCCTCCAGAGACACCCAGGCCCCGGCGGTCCCCAGACCCAGACGGGGCCCTCTCAGCAGGGGATGAGGTCCGACCCGTACTCCCAGAGAGGTCCCGGAGCTCCAGGAGGTGTCGCGGGTCCCGCGGGCGGCCTCAGCCAGCCCGGGGGACCGCGGATCCCCCACCCCGGCGCCGTGCCCCTCCCCGGACTGACCAAGGCGCCCTCCCAGCCCGATTTGGGTCGCGGTTCTCCGATGCACCAAGCCACCGCGCGGCACCATGACCAAACCAGAAGTGCCGGTTCCTCCCCGGCCCACCGGCCTCAGAGCCACGCCCCTCCGCCCGCCCAGGACGGCCTGACCAAACTGTTTGGCTTTGGGGCGTCGCTGCTCAACCAGGCTAGTACCCTAATCAACGTAGACCCTCTACCCACTGCCTCCACCCAGCCGAGTCCCGCCCGAGGCAAGGTGGTCTTCAGTAATGCAACTCCAGACAGCAGGCAGCAACAGCAAGGAGCCCCTGGTGCCAAACCGTTCGGGATGGGGGGTCCGCATGCTCCAACCCAAATGGGGGGACCTCATGCACCGGGCCAAATGGGGGGTCCTCATGCTCCAACCCAAATGGGGGGTCCTCATGCACCGGGCCAAATGGGGGGTCCTCATGCTCCAACCCAAATGGGGGGACCTCACGCACCGGGCCAAATGGGGGGACCTCATGCTCCAACCCAAATGGGAGGCCCTCACGCCCCCGGTCAAATGGGAGGTCCCCAAATGGGCGGCCCTCACGCGCCGACCCAGAAACAGCAACCCATGCACCATCAACAAGCGATGTCTCAACAGCAGTCGCCCGCGCATCATCAAAAAGGGCCGCAGCAGCAGCAGCAGCAGCAACAACTACATCAACATCAGCAATCGCCCGCGCATCATCAAAAAGCGCCGAAGCAGCAGCAGGAGCCCACGGCGGCTCCGGTCGCCGCTCCGGAGCCGGTGAAGCCCAAAGTGAACTGCCCTCTCTGTAAAACGGAGCTGAACATCGGCAGCTCCGAACCGCCCAACTACAACTCCTGTACTCAGTGTCACAGCCAAGTCTGTAACCTGTGTGGCTTCAACCCCACACCACACCTGGTGGAGGTAAGAGGAGGTTTACACACACACACACCTACACACACACACACACACACACATGCACACACACATATACAAGCACAAGTGTTGTACTCACACAAAGACAAACGTACATACACGCACACTCATGCACATACATGCGTGTTCCTCCAAACATATGGACACGGGTATGCAAGCACAAGAACTGTACTCTCTCACACACACACACACAAAGACACACACACACACATTCACAGAGCCATCTCCTCTCAGACAATCAATACCATTCAGCGCAAACAGAAAATGGTTTTCATTCCTCTGTTGGACCTCATCCTCCTCACTGTGTGGAAGCTGCTGGACCCAAACCTTTTATCTTTCTCTTTCCTCCGAGGCATTCTCTCGCTTTGCCTCTTCTCTTAGAATTTTTTTTTTTGCCGATGCCATTAATTGTAGGCCCATATTTCCTTCCACGCTTCTCCTCTTTTTTTTGTTCTTTTGTTCTCTTTTGTCTGCTTTCTGTCTTTCTCTGTTTCTTCTTAGTTTTTTGTCTTTTCTCTCTTTTCACTCTGTATCTTTCCATCTAACCCACTCTCTATTTCCCCCTCTGTCTGTCTCTCTTTCTCCACCTCTCTCATTCCATTAAATCAATCTTTCTTCCTTTCTCTCTATACCTCTCTGACTGTACTCTACTGTCTATCTCTCCCAGGCTCATCTCTCCCCTTGTGTTTTCATGATCTATTGGTTATTATAACCAATCAGTGAATAAGTTACATGCGGCCCAGTAATCTGAGCTAACTGAGCTTGATTTAGTTTTATTCCATTAATTGACTCTCATTAATTGACTCTTAAGTGAAATTGTTCTTAGGTGCTTTAATTAGTTTAATACATTTTTAAATGATTGAAGTGTTAGTACCCCTGTTCCAATTTCTCTTGATAAGAATTAACTCTTTATTCTATTAATCTCCTCTCATTAATCTATCCTTAACATTCTCATTAAGTTGCTCTGATTTCACCAATTTAATGTACTAATTTAAGCAAGGCGAACCATAATAACAGGCCATGTCAGTATGTAAATCTTTTCTCATGATGTGACAAGTGAGGAACAACAACAGACTAACATCTGTTATGTTAAAGCATCAGTTTATACTCATGTAACATCTTCAAGCATTTTTGACTTTGACTTTGCATGGTCTTTAATTAAACTTCTCACAATAAAACAGAGGGAAGAAAGTTAGTAAAAACACCTTAAAAACTCAATGAACTGCCCCACCAATACACTTACACTTACACTTACACACACACACACTTACACATACAGACCCAAAACACACGGACACACATGAGCAACAATAACAAAACTGAATATCACAGAATCTACAGTGCTGGCAGACATCACAGGTACAACTGACAATTAAAGGGGCATTAACTAATCTATAATTCCTATCGAACCCTATAGGTTCAGCATTGAATTGTGTCCCCCCTCCCATCCCCTTGAGCTACGGTGGCCTGTAATTGACACAAACAACAAAGTCACATATTCACAATAGAAACATGTAAGCTAGCTAATTAGAGTAGAGATCCAACAGAAACAGTGAAGAGGTAATATCACCATGCTAAATACTGGAATAACAATACTGCTTTGTCATTTGTTTTTTTGGCTTGTGAACGAGGCTTTTTGTAGCTGAAATGTCTTGTGATGCTCGTTCATATCTCCATCCTTCATCGTTGAGCAGTTGAAAATGAGATTTTGTTTCAAAACCGGAAAGTGAATTTTGAAAGCCAGAAATCTCAGCACTTGGCCAAGTAATGTTGAGTCATTGATATTGATCAACAGCCCTCACAACCCCCCACAGACATATTATGGGCAGTTTGTGCTATGGGGCAGTGAAACCTATTTATTGCCCCTTTAAATACAAACAGTCCGTCCCTCTTCTCCCTTCCACAACCCCCAAACATTCATAAATGTGGCAATATAATTTCTGAGAATAGATGTGGTCCAACCCAAGGATCCGCAAACCATCCCTTTTATCAGTGCCACAAGGTCCACATTACTTATTATTCCAGCCAAATGACAGGCTAACATTCACAATGTCAAGGTGTCACTTTGACTTCAGTACAACATGGCCTCCAACAGTCCATTAGCCGTTTAATGGATGCAGCTTCATCAGTACAGACAGCTTCAAGAGAGGCAAAACAAGCTTTTCATTTGTCTCTTTTTTCTCAAGGATACTTGGGTCACAAGGTGACAGAGGAAGAAAGGCAGGGTGAGAGTAAAGATGGAGAGACTGAAACAGAGAGAAAAATATAGAGTGGGAAATAAAACGAGAGAGAAATGGAGAAAGAAAGAAAGAAAGAGACTGAAAGATCAAGAAGAGGGGACAGAGACGGGGAAGAGAGGGATAGAAAAACAGAAGAGGGAAGAAAGAGAGATCAAGAGAGAACGAAGAGTCAAGAAAGATCGAATAACAAAACACAGACATCCTTTTCAGTTATGCTTTTCTTTCTTTCCAGCAGAGTGATTCTGCTCAGGTACAATGGAGCGGGTTTAAAGGCCGACTGCTCTCACCTCCCCTTTATCGATCTACATGCTGGCCTTGAGGTGAAAGAAAGAAAGTAAGAAAGTAATAAAGTAAAAGAAAATACGCAAAAAAAAGCAAAGAAGGAAAGACAGAAGGAATGAAGTGCATGAGAAAGGAATGAAGCAAACGGGTAAATAAGTAAAGGAAGGAAGGAAGCAAGTAAATAAGTGAGGAAGGAAGAAAAGAAGATAGGAAGGGGACAGAAAGGAAGGAAGGAAGCAAAGAAGTATACTTAAGTATGTAAATATGGAGGAAAGTATGTAAGGAAGGAAAGAAAGAAGGAACAAAGCATGCAAGGAAGGAAGGAAAGAGGGAAGGAAGTATGTATGGAAGGCAGGGAGTACATACACAAGGAAGGAAAGATGGAAGGAAGAAAGTATGTAAGGGAGGAAGGAAGTAAATAAACAAGGAAGGAAAGATAGAAGGAAGTATCTTAAGTATGTAAGGGAGGAAAAAAAGGAAGGAAAGAAGCATGTAAGGAAGGAAAGAAAGAAGGAAGGGAATGAATAAGCAAGGCAGGACTGAAGTAAGGAAGTATTTAAGTAAGGAAAGATAGAAGGTAGTATTTAAAGTATGTAAGGGAGGAAGGAAGTACATTTATAAGGAAGGAAGGAAGGAAAGTGAATAAGTCGGTCAGGCAGCATGACGCCTTCAGGGTCTTTGGGGAGAATAGTTGTTCAGAGCTTCAGTCACTGGTTATAATGCAATGTAGAGTTGCTGCCCTAAGACAGACCTAGAGATAATATACTGGGTTATATATAGGACTACTGTATACAGGGTAGTGATACACACACACACACACACACACACACACACACACACACACACAAACACAGCAAAAATAAAGAAAGGATTAAGTGTTATTTAGACCGTGAGGAATCAAAGCCATTCAAACTGACACACAAACAAACACACACACACACACAGTTTAGCCTTTAGATAAAAAGTCCACAGGAAGCTTTTAGACATGAAGAGTCTGTGTGTATAACTTGTGTGCGTGCGTGTGTGTGTGTGTGTGTGTGTGTGTGTGTGTGTGTGTGTGTGCACGCACATTGAGTGTTGAGGCCTGAGGCTCTGCAGAAGAACTGCATAAAACAGAAAGAGAAGATGGACAGATGGAGGGAAGAAGCTGGAGAGGCAAATGAGATAGAGAGAGAGAGAGAGAAATGGTCAGATGGATAAAATGCAACTATCATGACTATTGGGTAAAATCCTTGTATCTTTTCAGTAATTGAGGATAATCGTCCCATAATCCCATTGACACTCATACAGCATATTGTTTTTAAAATGAACGCCAATTTTGGAGTTTTGGTCAAGCTGGGAAAAGATCTTCAGGCCCAAAATAAAGCAGAAGTGCAAGTTTAGAGGGGTGGAAAGAGAAAATGTGCCGCAATACTGAATGAATAATAACACTGTGGATGGCTAATGTGTTCTATAGTGATTATTTTGTCACTTTATGCCTTGGTAGTGTATGGAATCACTGTCATGACTATAAAGCAGCCATCAAATTAAAATAGTGGGAGGATCTGAGAGAGACTGAGAGATGGAAAGAGAAAGGAGAATGACAAAGGAGAGGGGGAGAGAGATAGAGAGAGATACAGGGAGATGGGGAGATGAAGAGAGAGAAATACAGATGAGAGGGATACAGAGAGATTGAAAAAGTTAGAGATAGAGAAAGATGGAGACAGGAGAGAGAGCAAGATGAAGACAGAATGATGAAGAGATGGAGAGATGAAGTGAGCTAAAGGGGTGAGAGAGATGCAGAGGGAGGGAGAGAGAAAAAGACAGAGAAATAGAGGAAGATGAAAAGAGAGAGTGATAGAAAGAGATAGAGAGGAACTGAGAGAAAATTAGAGATTAAGGTAAATTTAAAGAGATGGAGAGAAATACAGAGGAGGGGAAAAAGAGAAATGGAGAGAGAAGGAGAATGATAAAGAAAGATGAAGTGAGATAGAGAGGAACAGAGACGTTGAAAGAGATGTAAAGAGATAGAGAGATGAAAAGGGATAGAAAGAGATAGAGAGAGATAGAGAGAGATAGAGGCTGAGGGTAAATCAGACAAGCAGAGCTGAATCACATGCAGCAGCCTCCAGTCCAGAGGGAGAACCACCACTAACACACACACACACACACACACACACACACACACACACACACACACACAGAATAAGAACAGAGTACTGTATATGAAAAAATAGATGGAAAACTGGGGAAAAGATCAAGTGAGGGAAAATAAAGAGGGGGAGGGACAAATATTGATGAAGAGAAAAGAGTGATGAAAGGGATGAGGAGGCTGCTGCTGAAGGGAAGTTTGATTGATTGAGAGTGTGTAAGCTTCATGTATGGATTCTACAGCCTACAGTATTCCAATAAATATATATCCTTGTTTTATATATAGCATATACTTCATATTTTACACTAATTTCTTCTTTGCCTCATGAAGTCCTACCTTGGCCCAATAAGTCCTACTTTGCCCCAGTAAGTTCTGCTTTGCCCCAGTAAGTCCTACTCATCTCAATAAGTCCTGCTTTGCCTCAGTAAGTCCTACTTTGCCCCAATAAGTCCTACTTTGCCCCAGTAAGTTCTGCTTTGCCTCAGTAAGTCCAGCTTTGCCTCAGTAAGTCCTACTTTGACCCAATAAGTCCTACTTTGCCCCAGTACGTTCTGCTTTGCCTCAGTGAATTCTACTCATCTCAATAAGTCCTACTTTGCCTCAATAAGTCCAGCTTTGCCTCAGTAAGTCCTACTTTGCCCCAATAAGTCCTACTTTGCCCCAGTAAGTTCTGCTTTGCCTCAGTAAGTCCAGCCTTGCCTCAGTAAGTCCTACTTTGACCCAATAAGTCCTACTTTGCCCCAGTACGTTCTGCTTTGCCTCAGTAAGTCCTTCTTTGCCTCAATAAGTCCTGCTTTGCCCCAGTAACTCCTACTTCATCTCAATAAGTCTTGCTTTGCCTCAGTAAGTCCTACTTTGCCTCAATAAGTCCAGCTTTGCCTCAGTAAGTCCTACTTTGCCCCAATAAGTCCTACTTTGCCCCAGTAAGTTCTGCTTTGCCTCAGTAAGTCCAGCCTTGCCTCAGTAAGTCCTACTTTGCCTCAATAAGTCCTGCTTTGCCTCAGTAAGTCCTGCTTTGCCTCAGTAAGTCCTACTTCATCTCAATAAGTCTTGCTTTGGCTCAGTAAGTCCTGCTTTGCCTCAATAAGTCCTGTGTTGCCTCAGTAAGTCCTACTTCATCTCAATAAGTCTTGCTTTGGCTCAGTAAGTCCTGCTTTGCCTCAATAAGTCCTACTTCATCTCAATAAGTCTTGCTTTGCCTCAATAAGTCCTACTTCATCTCAATAAGTCCTACTTTGCCTCAGTAAGTGCTACTTTGCCTCAATAAGTTCTGCTTTACCTCAGATAGTCCTATTTTTCATCAGTAAGTCCTACTTTGCCTCAATAGGTCCTTCTTCGCCTCAGTAAGTTCTGCTTTGCCCCAGTAAGTTACATGTTTATATAATGCCGATTTGTTAAATTCTTGTTTGTCTTCTATTTTTATGTTCATATTATATTTTCCCCCAGCTGTATCCTATTACTATTTGCTGCTGCGATGACCCAGTTTCCCCAGGGGGATCGTTAAAATGTCATCTTATCTGTTTCCTAGGCGGGTACACAGTCTGAACACTTTCTGTTAGTGAGAAATCAAACAATCTAATATCTAAAACAATGCAGTCTCTTAAGTGGGTATTCCTGTGAGATAATAAAGTGGCATACTTACTGTGCACTAGAACATACAGAGTGACAGAATACAACGCTTTGTCTTTACTGGGAAATCGATGTGTCTGAGAAGGCGGTGCAGATGAGTGTTGGTGTTTGAGAAAGACAGAGAACGCTGTGTGATAGAGCAACAGAGAGGGGAGCGCTTGATTTATCAATAATTCAGAGAAGGAGGTGTTTTTATATAAATAGAGAGAGAGATGAAATATGTAGGGGGGTGGCAGCGTTTCTGAACGGAGCAGTAGAAACAGAAAAGTTGAAAGTCAACGGGTCTATCCTGCTCCCTCTGCCCTCTCTCCTTCTCCACTTCCTTCCTTCCTCCCACTTGCTTTGTTTCCTTCCCTCCTTCCTCTCATCTTTCCTTGTTTCTTCCTTCTTTCATCCTTCTTTACTTCCTCATTTTCTTCCTTCCTTCCTTCCTTCCTTCACTTTTCCTGACAATCATCTTTCTTTGTTTCTTTCTTTCCTTCTTTCATTCATTTCCTTTCTCCCTTCTTGCCTGCCTATTTCCTGACATTTATCCATTCTTATGTTTGAACCTTTTTTTAGTCCTCACTTCCATTGTTCCTTCCTTCCTTCCTTTCTCCTTACATTCCTCCCTTTCCTACCATTTATCCGTCCTTCAATTTATCTTCCTTCTTTTCATTCCTTCCATCCATCATTCCTCCCCCCTTCTTCATAGCTATTTCAGCCTGAATCTTTCATATTTGATTCTGTGTGTGTTTTCTTAAGAACGAGAGAGAGAGAGAGAGAGAGAGAAGAGGCTACTGTATCTCAGTAATATTTGTTTAGTTGAATTGGATTGAACTGAATGGAGAGAGTGAGAGTTTGAGAGAGTTAGATGGAGTGTAAGCGTATACTGCAGTATGCACATTGTAAAAGTGCATGTGTACATGCAGCAGTGTGTTGATGTGTACATGCACGCACTGTGTGTGTGTGTGTGTGTGTGTGTGTGTGTGTGTTCCCTGCAATCTGAGCCCACAATTAAACATGAAAGCACATAAAAGAGAATGGCTCAGCGGCCGATGATGCAAACAGCCTCCACATGAAGGTCTGAATGATGACACACCATGACTCACACACACACACATATAGACACACACACATGCACAGGCACACACACACACGCACACACATATGCATTGTCTCTCTGTCTCTCGCACACATACTTTTTCTTTCTCACATGCACAAATAATTTCTCTCTCTTCATACACGCACACACACACGCACAGACGTGCACACACACACACACACACACACACACACACTGTATATGCAGGTGTAGGTGTTAGTGAATGAGTGAATGAGGCCATTCCTCTGTCCGGTATGTCATTCAGGTTTTCACAGCTGTCATCACCGCTGTCTGAACAATTATTAGGATTACTGCACCCAGTTCACCTGGAATTGTGTGTGTGTGTGTGTGTGTGTGTGTGTGATTGCACAGCTGAAGGGAAATGATTAGGGATTGTGACATTTAATCTGCCTAGGTGTGTTTGTGTGCATGTGGTGTGTGTGTGTGTGTGTGTGTAGGAAAGTTATTAAGAGCACGACATTTCGTAGGTATGTTTGTGTGCACTTATGTCTGAGTTTGTGTGTGTGTGTGTGTGTGTGTGTGTGTGTGTGTGTGTGTGTGTATGTGAGTGAGAAACATATAGGGGATAGAAGAGAGTGAGGAAGAGGAGTACTAGAGGAAGTGATTGGGCTGTTATTATTATTGGTCTATTTAAAGGGGAATACCACTCAATTTAAAATTCATCCTGTACACGATAAAGAGAAAATCTGCTCTAACATCAGGAGTAGGTGGAACCATAAAATGTTCATAAAAGCAAAGTGGGCAGGTGCTACTTCCTCCATTTGTAACTGATAATAATAGTTTTCAGATTCAAACCAATGATGTCCTTAAAGGCCCAAACACACTGGATGAGATAATTGATGCATGTCTCCTCACTGGATGCCTCCCTGGCGCACTGCAGACAGCAGACATGAAGCGTCAGCAGCACTGATCTCACTTTGTGCCATAAAGCAATCCAGCAGATTCCCTGCCAAATCCGGCCTGCTGGTACACAGCGTAAAATGCTGTGTAAACGCCAGTAAAGGCTCTTTTTTTTTTAAATGTAATTATACTAATGCCTCAAAATTAATGTGGTAATAATTCAGTGATGTTAAAATGCTGCACAAAGCATTTTAAGTCCTTTTAACAGACATTTCAGTACTTTGTTGACCAAATTCAAACCGAGATTGAAGCAGATGCATCGAGGTGGTTTGATAAAAATAATAACTTTATTTATATAGCATCTTTAAAAACAGAGTTTACAAAGTGCTTTTGACAGTCAAAATAAAAGCAGAATACTCAAAACGATAAAAAAAAAAAAAAAAGCAATGGAACAGTGTGAAACAGGAATGAAATTGCGATAAGGGAAGAAGAGGACAGGACAGAGGTGGAGAAGGGCAACATTCAAATCGATACTGGGACAACTGTAAAATAAAAAAGAAAGACATAAATACTAAGGATAAAATAAAAGATAAAAAGATTTTAAAAAAGAAAAAGATAAGACGATAAAAAGACAACATTACATAAAAGCATGTCTATAAAAATGATGCACCAATCAACACTTTTACTTAACTTTTTGGACCATTGAAAACAAGGTTTTGTTGCATGTTTGAAAACAAACACATTTCTGATGCATCCAGTGTGTTTCTGTTAAAATCTGAAGCAGCTTAGTTTTCTCTTTTATAGTTCAGATAATAGTCAAGTGAGATCGTTCTAGATGAGAATAGTAGACTTCTATAGTAACAATGTTGATGAACAATGTCTTCTCACACACATGCACGCGCACACACACACACACACACACACACACACACACACACACACACTGCTCTGTGTCAAGCTTAACAAAGGGCACCACGGCCAAAAGGTTAACACGGGTAATTTAATGAGTTTCTATGTGTGTGTGTGTGTGTGTGTGTGTGTGAGGAGTTCCCACAGAGCTGATGAGTCTTTATAAAGGTCACAGTCGTACTATGTGGGTCATTAGGACTAATAGAGTAGCGTTTTATTTGTTTATGTTATGTAACACCATTTCATAATTCTCATTTTTTATTTATCTCTTCCATCTCTCTGTTTACCTTTTGCTTTTCCGTCCTCCAGCTATTCCCTATTATTATCACTTATCCTGTTTCCTGCCTTCTCCTCTGAAAAAATAAATAAATAAATAAATAAAGGAATTGATGAGCAGAGAGCCGACACCAGGCTGGCGCTGGCTAATGGAGCAGGGAGACAGCAGAAGAAAAAAAAAAAGCTGCATAATGTTCCGTAAACTATGTGACATTTATTTGACTGGCAAATAAATAAATGTTATAAACTGGACTACAGTTCTTCTGCAAACTCTTGTATGGGGTAATTATAGTCCTGATTAATAAGGTATCACATTTTTCACTTCATTAAAGGAATAGTTCAGGAATAGTTCTACTCATTCTCATGCCAGTACAAACTCGGTTGAGTGTTTTCTCTTCATACAACTTAGCTGGAGTTCTCCAGGCTCGCTGCTGGAGGAGCTTCTTCTAGTGAATGGGGAGCTGGACGTGCTTCAAAAAGGGCAATAAATGTCCATAAAATTACTCCATAAAGCTTGTGTAGTATAATCAAAGTCTTCTGACGCCTGATGATCGCTCTATGAGTCGAAAAAAACGTAATTTGATCCGTTATTTCATAAAAATCCGAGTCGATCGCCATTGTCTGTACTTCCGCATTACCAAACCTCATGAGGTGGCTTCACAAGGTCAGGTCAGGTCAGGTCAGGTCAGGTCAAGTTTATTTATATAGCCCTTTGTCACAAGCATGTCTCAGAGGACTTTACAGAGAGTGTGTCTAGCTACGTCTAACTAAACACAATCAATGGTGAACAAAGCTATGTAAGACAAACATAGCAAACAAAAAAACACCGGTAGGCAGAGCAGATTCAGCAAGACAAAACAAACTACCTATTCTACATAGCCTAACCTAAGGTTTATGTGTGTGATAGTGTGCGACCAAGACTTTGATTATACTACACAAGCTTTATGGAGTAATTTTATGGACATTTATTGCCCTTTTTGAAGCAGAACGTCCAGCTCCCCGTTCACTTCCCATTCACTGGAAGAAGCTTCTCCAGCAGCGAGCCTGGAGAACTCCAGGTAAGTTGTATGAAGAGAAAACACTCAACCGAGTTTGTACTGGCACGAGAATGAGTAGATAATGACCGAATTTAAAGTTTTGGGTGAACTGTTCCTTTAAAGGATAAATCCTGTTCCCTTTGTTTTTTCATGTAGTCAGATGGTATTTTGGCCTGAGAGTCTATGAACCAGAGTCAGACAGAATCTATTGTTTGGTTTTCAGGCAATAGCAATGCAAACATTAGGAATATTTACCAACTGATAACACTACAGTAGATGAATTCAAATCATAGACAGTATAGCTCTGATACCGCTCTCTCTTTCTCCCTTTATATGGGAACAATGCTCAAGAATTCAGCATGTGTTCCACCAAGAAGCATCTATTTCAATACAAGTTCAACTACAAAAGTGGATTTACACTACTGCTGCCACTGTGGAAGAAGATTGTGCGCACAACAGATAAACAAGTTATAAAAGTTGAAAACAATATTGAAGTAAAAGTAAAAAAATATATATTGAAATAACTAGTGCTTCTTGGTTCATATATACATAGAATTTTCCAGAGGATGCTAATGTTCTGAAGTTTGTACTCTATGTTTACAGATAAGCAAGTCATCATTAAGCCCAAGCTTCAGCTTCATCCTCATACAGTGCATTGAAATACTGAGAAATAAAGTAAATATTAGCTATTGCAAAGTATCGATTCTTGTCGCACACCAAGTCTGTAGATTAAAATAAAAGTTTAGGAGTGAACGATTTAGTTAACTCCTAAACTTTTTAAAATAAAGTATTTTTTCTAGAGACTTGGCGTGCGGCAAGAATCGATATTTTGCAGCAGCGGCTTTTCCTGCACTTTCCAGCACCCTAAAAAAAACATTTTTCAGTAGTGCAGGTGTTTATCAATTTATCAAAATCTAGATATTAGCTATTTTCTGGTCATGTAAAAAAGCCGTGATTTTTACTTAATAAAGACCTACTACACATTTTCAAAGTGAAACCATGCCCCTAAAAGCAGATAATTAGAACCTGCTGCTACATTAGTGTCTGGTTGTAGTTTGTGCATTGCAGATTGTTTCAGCTCAGATTTTGTTGACATTTGTGCACATAGCAAATAAAATCCTACTTGTGCATGTTGATGAATACAATACAGATGCAGACTGATGACGAGGCAACATGACACATTCAGTTTAGAGTTTGACAGTTAAGTTTCCAGTTCCCTCCCGTACAAAAGAGAGAAAAACAGGACGATGTTAACCTCAAACCTTTAGATCTTGAGTTAAAGCTTTTTTTCTCTGTGGATTAAAAATTACACAAAATTTACCACACACACACACACATACATATCTCCATTAGACTTCAGGAGCAGTCAACCTCTAACACTAATTGCCCGGGGGATCTGCTGTTACCATCAGCAGTGAGGCTTTATTTCCCAGCGCTCAATATCAATAAATACTAACAGGCAAAATTACTACTTGAAAAGCGTCGCCCTTGACACAGAATGAAACAATATTACCTGGGTCTACTTCACCTTATTTGTTTATGTGCTAAGTATGATCTCTAGACTCGGTCTTTAGAAAGTCAGTTAGTTAAAGTACGGGTCCCCAGAGCGGACAATATTAGTTGTGCTTTGAAGCTTTATATGTTCAAAAGTGAAAAAAACACAAATGGTTTAATTCTGTGGGCTAGAGTGTACTGGGTTCACACTGTATCTGCAAGCTGTGTGTGAGTGTGTGTGTGTGTGTGTGTGTGTGTGTGTGTGAGAGTGTGTGTGTGTGTGTGTGTGAGTCCGCTGGGCTGCAGGTGAGTGAAGCATCTGTCGTTGAATCATGATGACCATGTCTGATTTAGATTTACATGGCCAGAGTATCCCCCCCCACACACACACACACATACACATACTGTACGCACACACACACACACACACACACACACACACACACGCACACACACACACACACACACACACACAGTGTGACCAAATCAATTCTAGTCATCCCATCCAGCTTGTGATGTCCAAGTCACACCAATCCACTCCTCTCTGCCTCTCTCCAGCCAACATGTCAGCCCGTGTGTGTGTGTGTGTGTGTGTGTGTGTGTGTGTGTGTGTGTGTGTGTGTGTGTGTGTGTGTAGACACGTGCAAGCATGAGTGTGTGTAATTATAGCTATTAAGAGGCTGACTAACATCTTACTGAGCGGTGATTGTGTACGCTAGTAATGTGTATGTGTGCAACTAATGTGTGTAATCTGGCTGGCAGGCGTGTGCATATGTGTGTGTGTGTGTGTGTGTGTGTGTGTGGGTGTATGCATTGTACTATGTGGGTGTAGCCTACAGTGTGTTCTTTTATGTGTGTGTATTTGCATAAACATACAGTGTGAGAGTGTGTGTGTTGCTGTGTGTCCTCCTGCAGTGTGTGTGTGTGTGTGTGTGTGTGTGAGACCTATTTCTGTTCAGCTGAAGCAGTGGTCAGCATCTGAAAATAGTACAGGAAGGAGCAGATGTCACACAGTACTCTTCTGAGTGTGTGTGTGTGTGTGTGTGTGTGTGTGTGTGTGTGTGTGTGGAGGTTGGTTAGAGTTGGTGGTTTTACCAATGTGCTTAAAGTAATAATTCACAACATTTTCATATAAATATATACCCGTTTTGCTGCTTTCTATCTCTGATGAACACAACAGTAATTCAACCTATATCCAGTTTATGAAAGCTTTTATATTTGATTTTCTAAACAGCCGGGGTCTGAAGTGAAGTGATGCGTTTTTTTTTTTACGTGAGCTCGTCTTCTTGTTTTCTTTCTTCCACCTCTAGTCCTTGAAAACAGCAGCACCTCACTTATTCTCTCTCCTCGCCTCCTTTCCTCGTGTCTTCTCCTTCCCTCTACCCCTCATCTTCCCTCCCTTCTTCCCTCGTTCTGTTTACATCTTTCCTCTAGCTGTGGATGGTGGGTTAGTGTCTGAGTTATGGTTTTCAACCCGGTTCTCCTCGTTGTAAAGACTCTCCCAGTGTTATTGTTCAAATCCCAGACATGCCATTCTGCAAAAAAAACCAAAAAAAAACATCAAACCACCAATCAGCGGGAAAAGAGATTAGCTTCCTCATGAATATTCATGATTCATTTCTGCTGCTGATGCTACATTTGATTTCTGCTTTTTACTACCGCTGCGCGCACACACACATGTAAATACACACACACACGCCCAAAAACACACACACACAAGCTCATCTGGTCTATGAAGAACTGATAAGCTTTTGCCAAGTCAGCCATAAGGAGTAGGTGAGAGATGCAAAGCGACGGATTGTAATATTTACAATGGGTTATAATTACATTATGGCTGTGAAAATGGTCAAATGTAAAGATACTGAATATTAGCGCAAAATTTCTATCCGCTAGCTACAGTCCAAACTATAGGGATGGGAGGATATAAGATTTTATCTTTTATCGCGATAAAAACACTCAAGATAATTTTATCTTGGTGAATTTCCATTATTGGGATAATCATGAATATCCTCACATGAGCGTGAATATCCTCACGAGTGACTTGAAAAAGCTGTCTAGCTCACTAACGTACAGTCCTATTGATTTCCTGATTTATTTTGAACTGCCATTTGCCACAAGGGGGAGCCGCATCTTTCCAGTCAGTCATCACCATGGCTGAAGGCTCGGCTTGCCCGTTGTATCCCCCCCAAAAAAAAAGTTAAATCGGATGTGAGGCGAGAGTCTGAATCCATCCTTGTTTGTTTTTCACTAAAAAGGATGTTCACAAAAAAAAAGATAGTGTCCTATGATGCAATAAAAATATTTGTTTCTTAACAAAATGTAAAGTGATTCCAGTATGTTTTAGTGCCATTTTAAGAGTTTTAAGCATATTTTGATGATTATCGGGATAATATCGTGAATCGCAATTATTTTGGCCAGGATAATGGTGACATTTTCATATCGTCCCATGCCTAGTCCACACACACTGGTATCAGTATCGGCCTTCAGAAAACAATATCAGTCAAACCGTATTCCCTCTACGCTGAAACTGAAAAAAAGTCTTTGAGATGTACTTTGGGCCTGGAAACAAGGAGAGAAGGAGAGAGGAGCGGAGGAGAGAGAGAACAAGGATGGAGTGAGTCATGCTTCTCTATTTAGAAGGAACCCGGAACAGAAATAGAGGATGAGAGCGGCGGCGGGAGCGACAGATCCAGCTCCTAATGGACGGACGCCGCGCTCCTGCACTTCAGGACATCTCACTACAATTAATAATACAACGGCTCCCCATCCCCTCCTCTCCCCATCCCCTCCTCTCCTCTCCTCTGCTTCTTCTCCCCTCTCCTCTTCCGCCTCTCGCCTCCTCTCCATCTGTTTCTTTTCATCTCGTCTTTTCTGGCTTCTTTTTTTCGTCCTCTTTCTCTCCCGCCCGGATTGTCCCAGGTGGGATTCAAACTGCCAACTTTTTCTGGTCACAGTCTTATTGCTTCTAGTGTTATAATCTTCTCCCTCCTCCCACTTCTCTTACTGCAAGCAATCTCCATCTTAACAAGTCATTTAGTCGATTATTGAGTCCTGAAATCGTAATTTTCTTAAAATAAGTGAACAGATCTGCCAATGGGGTTTGATAATTTCACTTGTTTCCAATGCAATTCAACTTGTTTCAAGATTTTTGTAGAATCAAGTGTCATTTTCTTGATAGTAGTGCAGTGATTTTGCCTTGTTCTGACTGGTTTCAACAGACTGACACTCATTTCTAGAGAGTTCCTGAAACAAGTGAAGCTGCATTAGGAACAAGTGGAGTTATCTCTCCTCGCTGGCAGAATCGTTCTTTTGGTTTAAGAAAAATAAGATTTGAAGGCTGAATATGAGACTAAATGACTTGTTAAGCTGGACTCTCCTCCATCTCTTCTCCTTTTTCCTCTCCCATCTCATTTTTTTTTTCGTCTTCATACTTCTTTGCAGAAAACTAAAGTCTCTTCTACCCTCAGGCTCCTTTACTCTTTTACCCTGTTTCTTCCCTTGCCAGTTCCTCTCTCTCTCTCTCTCTCTCTCTCTCCCTCTCTCTCTCTCTCTCTCTCTCTCTCTCTCTCTCGCACACACACACACACACACACACCCCTGACTCCCTGCACACCAGCCCTCCCCAGCTCTTGACTTATTCAGCACACCTAACCCCGCTCGCTCCGGACTTTTTTTTTTATTTTTTTTTTAGAACTCATGCAATATGCAAAGAGTCAGAAAACTGCAAGACGGCAAAGACAAGTTAGTTTTCCTGCATGTGTGTTTTGCTGTTTTTTTTCTTCTTCCTCTTTTTCATCTTTATTTCTCAGCATGTTGCTCATCAAATTAGTCATCGTAATCACGACGCAGTCATGGAAAACAAAACCATCTGTAACTCTGGAGTCTTTTAGCTGTAAACTGTGGTTTTGCTCACTGGAGTGGCTGCTGCATGGTCTGTGAAGGGCGCTGAACTTTTAACTTTCACTTTTTTAAGGTTAGAGAAATGGGAAATCGTGTCTCGAATTATATTCAGCTGTATTTTTTCATGATTTACCTGTTCCTTAGAGCATATTTTGTTATCTGCACTAGTTTTCATAAACAGGATCAGGATCTCTGTACCAAGCACAATACATATACAGGAATCTGGCTTGGTGATGGTGCAGGCATATGATTTGTCAATTACCCTCTCTGCTGAAAGTAGTACAGTCTATGTGCATCACCTTAAAAATGAAAAGTGTTGAGTATTAATTAAATATGAAGTGGCAGGGTGACCTGGTGGTTAGAGAGACCGTCCTGTAGTGAAAAGGTCACAGGTTCTGTCCCTGCAACAGTCAGACTGTCCCTTGATCATGATGTTAGATTAGGCACACCTTAAATATTTGAACATATCTCACTTTTTGGTCTACAGTCTTGAGTTAGCACATGATCTTAAAAAAAAAAAAGTTAAAAAGCCACTGCTTCAGTCTGATGCACTTAACCGTTTCATCCCTCAATCTGTCAATTTCATGAAAAACGGCATAAGTCAAATCTAGTTTGTCACCCAAAAAGAAATTGTTTTTATGACCAATTTTTTTATTGATTCATACATACATGGCTTTGGCTGCTATCGTTCCCCTTCCCCATTCCCCCTCTCAGGCTTCTTCAAAATAAAAATAAAAAATAAATAAATAAAGTTAGATGTACAAGTTTTGTGTATGACAAGCTATCAGTAGTATGACATTGTTTGGCCAATTATCTATAAAACATATATAGTATGTTAATGAAAACATTTACATAATTAGGCTGGGTTAATTAAGTAGTAAATGTATAGCTGTCCATGGGAATAGATATTGGAAACATATCAAGCTTGTCCTAGGTATTACTTATTGACAGAAACACGTTAAAGTACAACAATAATAAAGGCTAAATAAATAAATAAATATAAAAAAAAGAAGAAGGGGGGTATAATAATGTAAAGTATTTCATAGTATTTCATTCAAAAAGAAACTGTTGTTGTCCAGAGAGGGTGTTGCGTTTAAGACCCGATCTCTGGAACCATATGAACCTTTTTTTCTCCTGTGTTTCCACTACTTGGTGTGTCCTGCTGTCTATCTTCATAAAGAAAAAAAAAAAACAGGGATTTCACTGTCCACTCTCCTTCCTCTCTCCAAAAACACAAAAAAAACCCACATGACCACACCAACAACTTTAAACTCTTTCAGTACTTGCAGCGTATAGTTGCTGTGTGTTTTTTTTAGAGTGAAGTCTATACCTGGCATCGCGTGCAAACTTGAGTTCTCACAGTCTTTAAATACCTAGCAGGTGACGTATACTGATGTGGTGCGCTTGGTTTGTCTCACTCGGTTTACACGGGGGGGGGGGGGGGGGGTTTGCACACTTTTAAGATGTTTCTGTCAGTGTTGCAAAGCTAAAAAAGTGATAAAGTCTCACACAATGTCAGCAGCCTGCCTTTTTTTCCCATTTAGTGTGATATTATTGAGTTTGAGTTTATTAGGATTCATGCTCACAGTTAACGACTGAATAGAAGCAGAATTTGCATTAATAAAAATAGAAATACTGTATATCTATACATGATTGTACCTCATAAAAATGTAAAACTATACACACATGCACCCATACATTCATACTCATACATACGCATTTACAAAATATAACCATACACTTACATACAACCATGTATACATTTTAAAATGCCATAAAAAACAACAATATAGAACACAAAACAAACAAAAACAAAAACGGACCCCAAAGACTATCCATCAAAATTCACAGACCATTTCAATCCAACATGTATCTTCAGCAGATCCTGGGTCAGTTCCTAAAGCTGTGTGACACACCTTAAATATTTCTTCTTATCTTACACTTTGGTCTACAGTTTCATGTTTACACCTGTTGCTTATGTCAAAGATATTAAAATGCAGTTGTTTTTGTTTACTCAATGGTTTGAACATTATAGCTCCAAAAGGCTTTACATGTGTGAAGCGGTTCCTCCACCTTCATTGTGATATAAATCAAGCGCACCCAGTTTTATGTCGTTCCAGGTCTTCTGGAGGTGTTTTCAATTACGCCCCCCTCATGAATCCTCACACACACACACACACACACACACACACACACACACACACGTTTCAGTGTTTATTTATGATGAGGTATGATGTTTTCCACCTCGCCTCACCTCACATTACCTCTCTCTCTTTTCTCCTCTCCACCTCCTCCTCCCTTCATCCTGCTTTCCCAATCACGTGACTCCTCTCTTCCTCCTCCCTTTTCATCCCTCTTTCTCTCCTTCCTCTCTCTCTCTCCGCCTCATCCCATCATCCTCTCCTTTTTCCCTCCACAATATTTCCTCCTCCTCCTCCTCAGTTTTGCTATTTCTCTCCCCGTCTCTTCCTCTCTCGCTCAAACCTTCCATCCTCTTCTCTCCCTCTCCTCTCCCGCCTCCCTTCCCTGGCTTCACCCTCCACTCCATTCCCCTATCCTCTCCTCACTCCCTCCTCCTACCCCTGTATCTTTTCCTCCCTTCTTCCATCCTTCCTTCCTCTTCAGTCTCCCCCAAACTGTCTCCACCCCTCCCATCAATCTTTCCTTGCTGCTATTATTTTTCATTCTTGCTTGCTCCATCTGTCTCTCCTTCCTCTCCTCTCCGTCCATCCCTCTTCCTCTTCCCTTCCATCTCTCCTTCATTTATCTTCCTTGTCCTCCCTCTATCTCTCACTTTCTTTCTTTCTTCCTTCCATCCCTCATCCCTCTTTCTCTTCCTCATCTCTTCCTCTTCCTTACATTTTGAGCCATCACTCTCTCTCTCTCTCTCTCTCGTTCTGTTCACCCGAACTGTCTGTGCGATTGTAAATCTTCCTGCTGGAATAAAAGGCCTTCACATGACACACACACACACACACACACACACACACACACACACACACAGAGAGAGAGAGAGAGAGAGAGAGCACCATTTTTATCTCCATTGATCCGCCCTCCGTAAACACAGGAATCCTTGATCAGAGAGACGGAGACAGTGAAAGAGACAGAGAGAGCAGAAAGAGAGAGAGAGGATTCCTAAATAAAGAGACCAAAGAGAAAACACACAGACAGTGACAGAGGCAGGGAAGTGAAGGACGGGACGCTTATCGAGTGACGCCGCGCCCACACTGGCACAGTACAATATGTTTCCCATTTTCTTCACAGTTAACTTGCTGTTCACTCTGCTGCTGCTGCTGCTCACTACAAAGGCCTGTGTTAGAGCGTAAACCCAGCTAAACTCAGCTATTTTTATTTGTGGAATAGAGTTTACTCACCATTTTCAGGCTGACATACATCTTCATGATGTAAATTCATTGTATACAACGTAGTAAATATTATAAGACTGATGTAATTGGATCTTTTAGGCAGGGGAAAGCATGGATGAATGCTTTTCTGGAAGTGATTTTTGTTTATATTTGTGGCAGTTTGCCTTATGATGATCGTTGACAGCAGATCACAGTTTACCCACCTTTTTATTTACCGCTGCATCACTGCTGTGAGGTTACAAATGTGCTACTAAGGCACCCAAACATGTCTGGTGCTGGCCTACTTTCAAACTGTGCTGTCAGAGTTACACAGCTACATGTTCCCGTCCTCCATTGCAGGACTGCAGCTATTTCCAATGGAAAACCAAAGGCTGCTGATACTGAGCCATGCACATAATTGCCCCAGTTTAGCTACAGAGTGGTACTGGTGCAATGGAAAAACTCAAATAGAAAGACAACAGTGGCAGGAAAAGAGGGCGAGAGGGAGAGAGAGAGATGAGTTGGACTGATGGAGGGAAAAGTTTGCCTGGTGTCCAGCCCCCATGACTCTCTATCTCTCTTCTCTATTTGCATGTTGATTCATAGCGGTCTGGATGCAAGCCTATCCATCAACTGTTAATTGAGACAGATATTGTCCGATAAACCTGATTGGATGGTCGATGTAGGCGGGACAAACCTACTTATGACATCATCACTGAGCGCGAGAACAACTACCAAAATGGCAGCCGGCAAAGGACTTGGATGATAGCAAGCTAGATTTATCGATTTCGTCAAGATATTTTGCAGCGAATCAGTCATGGACAGGCTTGGTCCAGACCGCTATGAATCACCATGCAGATTCAAAAAGTGCTAAAGACTGAGATTCACAGGGGCTGGACACCAGGCGAGGGGGAAAGTTAGTTTAGTTCTTTGAGTGTTTACATGGGGCCACAGCAGGAGATGTGAGGCTGGGGATGATTTTAATGAAACATGAAGAGTTCTGTTCAAGGTATCTAGATAGCTAATAACTTGAATGATATTCCAGAGTGAGTCTTAGGCTCCTTTCTTAGCAGCAGTCATTTTGTCGGGGTCGGTGTCAGAAGGATGGTTTTCTCATTTTGGCACAGAAATCAAACTTTAGACTTTAGACTTTAGACTTTTGGCAAGCAGGCAGGTTGTTATCTTCGTCACTTAAAAATTTATATCAGTATCAGCCTATTGGTATCGATCTAATATTATTTTTACGGACAATATTTGGCCAATTGGAGAATTGGCATTTTTGGGACTTTTTTATATAGGAGTATGTCACTTAATACAACTGTCAAGTTAGCAACAGAACAAAACTAACATGGTATTTTTGTTTGAAAGATCTGTCTGTCTGTTTTGCACCAGCATTTGTACTAAGATTCTTACAAAAATGCATATTGGTATCGGCTGATATTGCTGGGGAAATATCGTTATCATATTGGTACCATATCGGTGCGTCCCTACTGTTTTTGTGAGTCAGACTTGTGTATTTTTTTGTGTGTATCTGTGTATTTTGTGTGTGTGTGTGTGTGTGTGTGTGTGTGTATTACTGCCCCCCCCTGCAGTCAGCAGTAGTGCTGTTATTTTGCTGTGAAGTGCCATACAGGCAGTAAGACGGACAGAACGGCCCCCCTGGGGTCCGTCAAGTGGCGCCTCCCTCAGTGAGCCTCAGCGTTACACACAGGGACGGGACGTACCACTCTGCCTCCCACTGCAGGGGGGGGCGGGAACACACACACACACACACACACACACCTCCACGCAACAGAGACCGGGTTAGCTTTCCATCTCGAGAGGGTAGTAATGCAATTATGTGAAGAAAACTTTTGACATGAGGTAATAATGATAACTCTGTGTGTGTGTGTGTGTGTGTGTGTGTGTGTGTGCGTAAGAGAGAGAGAGAGAGAGAGCGAGATCAATGTGTTCATCTATTATGAAAACAGACAGAGAGCCAGAGAAAATGTGTGTATCCATGTGTGTGTGTGTGTGTGTGTGTTAATCTGTGCGTTTTCTTGTGCAGTACCTTTACATTTCGTGCTTTCTCCTCCTGTTTCCCCTCTCTCCTCCATGTTGGCTCTAAATGGGTCAGTGAGGAGAGCTGGAGCCGTTCTCTCCCCTGGGCTGCACAGCTGATTAACAGCACCCCCGACACACACAGAACCAAACTCCCACAGAACCAAAATGGTCGACTCTGAAAAACCGTAAAACCCAAAGGTATAGGGGATGTTACTCTTGACGAGAAGAAGGGAATTCCCTCGCCGGGGCTTCAGAGACGAGAAAACACTGTGAAGTCGAGGCTGCTGGGGACCCAAAATGGAGGATTCTTAAAAAAAAAAAAAAAGCCTGTAGGTGTGGAGCTGTAAAGGATGATTACAAGAGGGGAATTCTCTCCTCAGGGCTCCAGAGATTTAACAGAAAAACATGACTGAAACCGGGCTTTCTGCGGAACCAAAATGGAGGCTTCCGTTGGCTCAAACCTGTAGGTGCAGAGCCGTAATGTCTGAAAAGAGAAAAACGAGATTTACATGACTCTACATGGATTTGACAGCACTTCTGACACTGAACATCGTGTCACATTCACACGCACTTCAGATGTGATGCGTTCTGCTCCGGGTCGTGAGGTTGGACACCCGACTTTTTGCTCGGAAATAAAAGCATGGAGGTGATGAAGCGTAAATGTGATGTTCGGTGGGAAGCGAAATTCAATGTCAAATTTTTTGTAGATGTGTAAGGGCAGAAATATGTGTCACTAGAAAATGAATTTGAATCACATAATTTGAATTTGTATTGTTTAACTTGAATAATTGCATTGGAAAATTGAATCTGAATAGCATAATTTGAAATTGAATTTATTAGTTTGAAACTGAATTCCAATAAACTTGAAACTGAATGTAATATTATGAAATTTAATTAATTTGCTCTGAAACTGTATTCAGTTCTCACAATTCAAATTCAGTTCTTGTAATTCAAATTCAGTTCTTGCGATTCAATTTCAGTTTACTGAGACACACATCCTGGTCGTTGAGGAAGAGCAATCGAGTGCAGATTCACAGAACTCCTTTTCAGCCAATCAGCACCTACCTACTTCTCTCTTCCTCAACGACCAGGATGTGTGTGAATTCAAATTCAGTTTTCTAATGCAATTATTCAAGTTCAGCAATTCAAATTCAAATATAAATAATTCAATTTTAGTTTCTAGTGACAGATGTTTCTGCCCATAGAGCTACCGTATAGAATCTCAATTTCCTCGACTTCAGTGCTTGACTTTGGACATTCACATGCACTGCAAAAAAATCTCCATCTTAGCAAGTCATTTAGTCTATTATCGAGTCTTAAAATAAGTGTCAAAATCTGCCAATGGGATAATTTCACTTGTTTCCAATGCTAATTATTAATTGTTGCAACAATTTTGCAGAATCAAGTGCCATTTTCTTGATAGCAGTGCAGTGATTTTGCCTTATTCTGACTTGTTTCAACATACTGACACTCATTTCTAGAAAATTCCTGAAACAAGTTAATCTGCATAAAACTGCTCACTGACAGAATTTTGTGATAATACTGACTAATCCAAATGGAGGTTTCTGTAATCTTCTGCTGCCTTCAAGTGCTAAATCCCAAGCTCCTACTTCCGAGTTCGGAGATTGTAAATATGAGTTGTGCATTCAAGTGCTTTTTGTTCGGAAAAAAACAACAGAATGGATCCTGCTCCAAGACTAGCTGTTTTTGGTGGCTGTTGTTTTGTTTTAGAAAATCGTTGTCGTGCTTCAGTGGCAGGATGCTGAGGAGAAAATGCACATCAGGCATATAATTGATTTATTAATTGATTTGGTAAAAACAAACATCACTTGTTGACAGGGCTTCCATGCTCTCCGCCCCTAAATGTCACATCTTGACAGCTACGGGATCATAGAGATTTCTGGCTTAATATTTACCACTTTGTCAGGGTTGTTCATGTGCACTCAACTCGTAACTTTGATTTATCCAACAGCACTTGAAGGCAGCGTAAGTCTAGAGCCGTAATGGCTGGTAGTAAGAGAGAGAAAGACTTCTCTCCCATGGGTTACACAGCTTCTTAACAGCACAGACACAGAAACACAGAAAATTAGACTCCCACGGAACCAAAATGGAGGATTCTGTGAAGTAAACCTGCAGGACTCTGTGAACATTAAGTACAGAGCAGTAGCAGCTGATTCAAAGTAGGGTTGTCACACATATTCAGAGCTTCCATGTTCAAGTTAGGCTACTAAATGATAAATGGACATACTAACAACATACAGATCACTAAATCTGATCACTAATATGACAGATTAGGATGAAGAGGATTAATTAATTGTCCTTACCTAGTGACAGCAATGTGTCCAGTACAATCCAATGGTAGCCTAAAGAAGGGCAATATGCCAGAATCTGACCTGCACTCACATTAACTACCTGAGTGTTGAGCAGTGTTATAAATCGTTGATTAAAAAGTTTTACCGTTTACAACTGCCGTTAACGTGAGTTTGGAGAGGAATTTTAAGTTTGACTTTAATTGTAGTGACGCTGACTTTAGCCGCTTTCACACTGGTCAAAAAACCCACTATAACACCCGCTAACATCTGGCTTTTGTCTTCAGTGTGAAAGGGTACAATTGGCATTCATTCCCGGGTCAAATGACTCTGCAGTAGTCACGGGTATTTATCGGCTCCAGCTCCGATCGGCAGTGATGGAAACATGACACCCGGGTGGACACGCTAATGACTATGACGCGCGTTGAAGTTCCAGACGTTGGCGCGTAAATAGCCAGGCAGGAACATTATTTATTGTTATTTATTTATTCATATATATGGCTGTCCAAACATCAGACCCTGTGCGTCCATGAAGAAAACGTGAGCTTGTTCTTCTTAGGGAATAATGAGCCATCGGAACAATGGCATGGCACCGTTCAGTTTGAGTTTGAAAGAGAGACGGAAGTAAAAGATATAAAAAAGTAACCACTGTAACATTGTCACTGGCCTCCATGCTGCTTTCTACTGTTTGCTAACCCTGTTTTCTGGTGCGTTCGTGACGTCGAACGTGACACACCAGAAAAAAAACAGAAAGGCAAACTTGTCTACTGTCAATGTGAAAGGAGTCAATCGCCTATTTTTAGCGGGTTTACACGCGTTTAAAAACCTTCATATACGCGCTAATTTTGGTGTAAAAAGGGTATTTGATAGTGCTTAGACTCTCTAGTGGTGCCAGGCGGTATAACCGGTATGGCCGGTGTTGAGGAGGGAAACGACACCGGTGTCAAAATGGCACCACCGTGACAACTCTAATTCAAAGTAGAAATTCCCTTGTGAAGGCTTCAGAGATGAAAAAAATTATGAAGAGCCAAAATGGAGGATTTACTGTAACTTTTAGGTCCATGGCTGGAAGGAGGGAATTCCCTCATAAGGGTTACACAGCCAACCTCTTATCCTGAAATTGAGACTCGGATCCAAAATGGAGGACTCTGTAAACCAAAGTGTAGGTTTAGAGCTATGATGGCTGATTAGAAGAGACAGAAAGAGGGAGCTCTCTCCAGATTTACACAGCTGCTTTAATAGCACCTCTGACACAGAAAATGAGACTCCCACAGAACCAAAATGGAGGACTCTATAATTTACGACCTATACGTCTCGAGCCGTAATGGCAGGCTAGGAGAAGGGAATTCCCTCCCCAGGGTCACACAGCTGCTTAACAGCACCTCTAACATGGAAAATGAGTCTCCCAAATGGACGACTCTGTAATCTACAGCCTATAGGTCTCGAGCCATAATGGTGGACAAGAGTAATAATTTTTTTTTTCACAGCGAGATGGAGCTGAATTCCCCAGAGGCTTAGACTTGATAGAGAGATTGATGCTGTTGGTGAGCCAAAATGGAGAACAGCGCACATTGAAAACCGCTGAAGGAGAGGCGTAATGGAGAACCAGAGCAGCGTTAGACGCCTCAGTAACAGCCTCGCCAATAGCCAGTGATGGAAAACAAGACCGGCACTGTTTTACCAAGAGCAGCCCCGAGGGCATAGAGGAGATGAAGAAAACTCCTGATACTGAAACTGAGGCTGCTGCTGAGCCGTAATGAAGGATTCTCTTTGAGCAATATGCCAAGTAGAGGCTTGATCTTGAGTCATTACGGCTGACTGGAGTAATAGTGTGTTCCAGTGATATGGACTCACTGTTATGTTGTCCCCCAGAGGTTGCCGCAGAGCCAAAATGGAGGTTTGTGTTTGAGCAATATGTATAGCAGAGACTGGATCTGGAGCCGTAATGGCCGACTAGACGAATGCTGCCTTCATATCATCTGGGAAATACAGCAGATACAAGCTCATTTGAAATAAAACAAACAAAATGAACAAATTCCATCATGCATCACAAAATGCGGCAGGAAACTACTTGCTGGATTTTTGATTGCTTGATTGCTTTGAAAACATGAACTCAGATGTTGCACTCACTAAATGCACATTTTGTTAAGTGTGAAAAATCTGACAGTAATTATCAGGAGTGACCAAATTGTCTTCAGAAAACTTCAATCAGGCATTTGCCGGCTTCAAATGAGTTTGAAAATGTGAAGACTTCCAATAAGTTGTGGCGTTAAAGCATAAAGTCGTTCAGGCTGTTTCTCATATGACCTGAAAGCAGCATAATAATGTTTTCCAGAGACAGGAAGCCTCTGATCATGGGAGCCAGCTGTAGAGCCAAAATGGAGAATTCGTTGTGAGTGATACATATACTAGAGATTGGATTTTTGGAAGTTGGGAATTTGGAAATTCCCAGCTGCAGGTCGTGAATATAACCTCCGTAGCTCCCAGTGGTCCAGGGGAGAAACATGGACACCTGCAACATTTTCTTTGCCTCTTCCCCATGCAACAGCTAATGTTTTGTCAAAGCTATTTGGCAATGTTAGCTAGCTAGTTAGCATAGAATGTTAGCAACAGTGATTTTACATTTCAAATTGAACCATTCACTGTACCACACAGGCTGTTTTAATAAGTTTAAGGTCATGTAATGCTGAAAATTGAATTTAACAATATTTTGAGGATTATAAACATGTTAGAAGTAATGCTGTTGAAGGGCCGTTGAGGGTGAATTATCTCTTTAGCTACCAGCTTCAATATTTTCTTCGATTTCTCACTCTTAGAATGACATGACACGTTCTGATGATTGTAAAACTTTGATTGACACGTTTTCAAGGTTAGCAGTCCAACCTTTTTCCACATTTAAAAAAAAGAAAGAGAAACTTGTCTGCATCGATTTGAGCATCTGTCAGTGGGGCCATTCAGCTTAAAAGCCTCATTATAACCTACCTATTAAGCTATGTTTTCAAATGAAACTTGGCATGAATTTCCCTCTCATTTAATTTATATATAAGTTGCCAATAGCTACTCATGGTAGGCCAATTAATTTCTTTGCGATCATGAAATGGACAAGCTGGAGTAAATGTATCAATCATAAAAGCTACAGCA
>NW_027283737.1:47500-63997 GCF_046629955.1 Centroberyx affinis
CGTTACACTCACAAAAACACACACACACGCATACACATCGATGCAATTGCACACGCACATACACACCCACTCACCCACACGCACACACACACACACACACACTCCAATAAATTCTACCCTTGTGTAATTCAGGAGTGGGCTGTTGAATTAGCTCTGTCGCTAGCATGTTGTTGTTCATCCGCTCGGCTCTGTGGGAGACATGACTAATGGTGGTGTGTACAATCATTTGGCTGCAACGACCTGTGTGTGTGTGTGTGTGTGTGTGTGTGTGTGTGTGTGTGTGTGGGAGTGTGTGTATGCCTAGTGTACGTGTAGTGTGTCATCGTGGCCTAGAGCCATCAATCAGCACACAGACACATATGTACACACAAACACAAATGCACACACATGCACACACACACACACGCACACACTGCATCTCACTGTGTACACAGTGACAAATCTAAGCAATAATGGCCCTCGCAAAAACAGAGAGAGCGAGACAGAAAGACACAGAGAGAGAGAGAGAGAGAGAGAGAGAGAGAAATCAGTTAGCACACACACACGCACAGCACATACACATACTGTACGTATACCCTTGCACACACACACACACACACTGTTATTGCGTTCACGGTGACAAATCTAAGCAATAATGGTCCTCAGAAATACGAGAGAGCAATCTAGAAAGACAGAGAGAGGGACAGAAAGAAAGAGAGAGAGAGAGAGAGAGAATGATGGATGGGTGGAGGAGAGAGAGATGGGAAAGAGGAGAAAGGTTAGCACTGGACTGTACCATGATGCAATGGAAGGAGGGGAGGGCATGAAAGATGGCAGGGGAATATCATCGCTAAAAAAGAGAGAGAGGAGGAGAAAAAGGTAAAAGGGAGAGAGAGAGAGAGAGAAAGAGAGAGGGGGAGAAAGGGATGGTGAAGGCAGGATGGATAGAATAGGCTTGAGAGAGAGAGAGAGAGAGAGCTAGTACTGTCGACATGAGGGGGATCACTGTCAGTGTGTGTGTGTGTGTGTGTGTGTGTGTGTGTGTGCGTGCATATCGTATGAGCAACTGTATGAATGTATGTGTCAGTTTGTGTGCAATTACTGGATTTGTATGTGTGTGTGTGTGTGTGTGTGTGTGTGTGTGTGTGTGTGTGTAGAACTAGAAAAATCCAGCTGCAACCAGCAGCTCTGTGGTTTGTATTCCACTGATGCTCTCTCTCTCTACAGCTCTCTCTACAGTATCTCTCTCCCTCCCTCTCTCTCTCTCTCTCCTTCTCTCTCTCTCTCTCTTTCCCTTCCTCTCTCTCCTCTCCCCTCTCTCCGCTCTCTCCTTGCTCTATGTCTCTCTACCTTTTCCTCTCTCTTTGAAGTATTAACCCCCCCCAGCAGTTCAGGATCCCACTGTATATTCCACTGTTCCAGTCTACAGTATATCCTGTAATAGCATTGCATGTCTTTCCCCCTGCTGGTGGCTTGTGGTTCCTGCAGCTGGATGTTGCCTCTGTCCATGGTGCTGATCTCAGCTGTTTCCAGGCTGCTGTCTGAATGATGAAGATCTGGCATCATGTTGTTAATGGATGAATTTTAATATTATGCACTGTAAATTATAACATGTTCAGTTTACTTGAAAAAAGTTTGGAAACCGATTGCCTCACTTTTACCCAGCAAACTTAGAAGCCAAAGTAAAGTTAACTTAGAGTAATAATCAACTAAAAGTTAAGTGAACAGATTGTTTAGTAAGTTTACTCTTGGACCTTCAATTATCTTACTTATAAGTATTTATAAGTATTATTACGGCATTACTTCAACTAAAATGAGTTGTTATACCAAGTAATGTGAATTTCCTAATGCTATTTATCTCAACATGTGTTTAATCTGCAAATTCAAGCTATGGCTACTTGGGAAAAGTGAGGCAATTGATTTCCAAAATGTTTTCAAGTAAACTGAACATGTTAGAATTTTGCCACAATTTGATTTAACTTTCAGTGGGTAAGCAATCACAAAGTCTAACAACCTTGAAGTTTAACAAGACTCTATTAACAATCGTTTGTAAATCATCCTCTTATGTAGAAAAATAATTCTCATAAAATAGGCTTTGACAGTTTACTTTGGCCATAAAGACCTTCACAACAAAGATAAGACCAAATGAAAACTACAAATAGATTATGGCTGGAAATACTGTGGAGCAAAGCTCTAGATTTGGTTTTATAATATATCTTTATTAGGAAAATTGTAACACCTTGCTCTGTCTTCTGCTTGCTAAATTATAAGCTTTTTTTTTATTTGATCTTTTTTTCTATTGGCAAAGCACAGCTGCACAGTCTGTTGTCTGTCAGTCAATTTATTAGTTCAAAACTCCGGGAAACGGAGAAAGAGATGAAGGAAAAAGATGGTGAAAGTAGATCTCAGCAGGAGCTCCTGCGCCTGTCAAACTCCCGCTGTAGCCTAATATTTATTATGAATCACTGTATTTACTGACACGTCCCTTCAAAAGACTGTCAGCTCCGCTCCGGCAGGTCTTCTCCCTGTCTGCAGCTCAAATTACCATCTTCACAAATAGATGGATACTGCACTTTCCTCCACTTTATTATGTTAATACTGTCTGCGGCCGGGGGGATCTGTTTTTTTTGGATGTATAGTGGGTGTTGAATGACTGTCAGTTTGGCTCTAGACAGCCGGGCTTGTTTAAATGTCAGTGGTTGAAAAATCCCCAGTTCCCACTTGAGAGACGGAGAGAAAGAGAAGCAGATATAGATAGATGGAATGAGACTTGTCATTCCTGCATATGCCATAATAACCAGGGATGGAGTGGATGATAAACCCACCTAAACCCAGTTTTAGTTTGTAGAATAGAGTTTATTCACTTTTTTTTAGGCTGATATACATTTTCATGACATAAATCCATATACATCATTTATATGAAGATATCAGCTTTATAGTGTACAAAATACAGACAAATGCATAGATACCATTGCAATTAACAAGAATCATGGGTAAAAGAGTGGAAAATGGGGTAGAGAAACGGAGAGAAAGAGGTATATGATGAGAGAAAGAAAAATAAGAGAGAGAGGCGAGGGATGGAGAGAGGAGTGCAGGTGTACTATCTCTGTGTTTCCCCTGGGAGTGGCTGGTAAATTGATCTTCCCTCTCCAGCAAACACACACACACACACACACACACACACACACACACATGCTCCACTGCACACAGTCATAAACCAATTAGAAAACACCCTCCAGACCACTTCAACCAATCAAATTACAACCCAGGCTTCTCTGGACCCAATGGGAGTAGATTCCGCCCTCCGCCTGGCCAATCAGCTCTCTTGGGTACAGATCAATAAAAATGCTTGTATTGGAAATGGACTGCAACGTTTGTGTGTGTGTGTGTGTGTGTGTGTGTGTGTGTGTGTGAGTGTGCACACGAGGTAGAGCATGGAAAGGCAGTAAATTTCCTGTAGGGTTGAGGCCAGCTTTAACCTTGAGTGGCCTCAAGGGAGACAGAGGCAGAGGAGTACAGTGTGTGTGTGTGTGTGTGTGTGTGTGTGTGTGTGTGTGTGTGTGTGTGTGTGGTGTGGGCATGCAGTGCTAGTCTGTGTATTGTCAATAACAGTTAAGCGTAAGGCTGGTGAGCTGCCGATGGCTGCTGTGCAAATGTTTAGCTCATCAAAAATGTATTTGCCATGAGCAGTGACATTCTATTCTATTCTATTCTATTCTATTCTATTCTATTCTGTTCTATTCTATTCTGCCCTTCAGACCCTATTGGCTAAACAAACCATGCATGCTGTGAACCTAATCCCATTCTGCCAACTGGGTTGATTGCCCGACTCAGTTCAATGCAACAGAATGGACTACCAACATCTGCTCTCTCTCTGTGTGTGTGTGTGTGTGTGTGTGTGTGTGTTTGTGTGTGTGTGTGTGTGTGTGTTTGTGTGTGTGTGAACATTATTTATTTTTTTATCTATATTAATGCACAATGTGTTTATGCTTTTTTAACATGAATGTACATGATGCATGAGTGCAAGTGATTACATAAGAGTTTTATGGGACAGCTGTTGTGTTGCTGTCAACAGTCAACACAACCCCCCCACCCACCCACCCACCCACCAACACACACACACACACACACACACACACACACACCCTTAACCATATCTCCCATACCTTGCCCATCCTCCCTCATCTTCCCTCCATTCTTTTTCTTCCATTTTCCTCTCAAAACATCTCAAAACAGAGACTGATGTGAAACTAAAGCCTGAATTTGAAATAAAAAATAAGTCTCTCTAGTGTCTCTTGCTGGACTTCCCTTTGTCGTTTTCTCCCTCCTCCTTTTCTGATCTTATCTGCCCATCCCACATCCCCTCTCCTCCCCCTCCATCCCCTCCCCCTCCCCCTCCATCATGTCACCTTTGACCCCTCACCTGGTTTTATGGCTGTCCCGTCATACGTGAATTATAACACTCTACAGACTACTTCAGTGCGTCTTCCCCTGCTGATTTAAACACCCAGCTGGCTCAGCAAAGTATTTTTTTTCTTACCACCTAGAGAAAATGATGAGAAATCTATCCAAATGACATCATTTTGTATCACTGTTCACATGAAGCCTCTGAATTACTTCTTGCTCCTGGTGTAGAAATTCTGAATTGGCTTCAGTAACCTCATCAATGTTCCTGTAAGTAAGAGTAAACAAAAAGGAGAACAATAGAAGCAATATGAGAACAGTCAAAGAAGTACAATCATATATAATAATAAAAGTCAAAAGAAGGCAATAACAAGACCGGTACAGAAGTAAGAACAATAAAAATAATATGTAATAATAAAAAAATCAAGAAAGGCAAGTTTATAAAAATACTGTAGGTCTTTGAAAGGGGTTTATATCTAGTGGTGAGTCGCTGCAGAGTTTAGCTGCTGTTCCTCCTGTGGTCAACACACACACACACACACACACACACACACTCATCAAGTCTTCCAGAAAGAGAAAAACCCCGAGGAAGAAGCATCCACTTAGCCATCTGTCCAGTCTGAAGTGCAGCTAGTACCTGCTGCTCAGCATCATGCTTCACTATGTTGAATTAAAACACTTTAATAGGCATTTTCTTTCTCCAACAACAGTAGAAAAAATACAAACCGGAACCTTGTAATAATAGTGCAGCACCCACAGTGCTGTGTGACATGACATGATGGTGAAATTTAAAGGTGCTGACTGTAGCATTTTGTGTTTTTCAAAAGTAAGACTACATTTCCCATAAACCATTTGTTTTGAAGGATAAGAGCCTCTAACAGCCCTTGATAACAGTCAATATGCATTTTAATGAGGTAAGGTAATGTCAGTGGTGGAAAGTAACTAAGTACATTTACTCTAATACTGTACTTAAGTACAATTTTGAGGTACTTACTTTACTTGAGTATTACCATTCTATGCTACTTTATACTTCTACTCCACTACATTTCAGAGGGAAATATTGTACTTTTTACTCCACTACCTTTATTTGATAACTTAAGTTACTAGTTACTTTGCAGATTCAGATTATTAATACAAAATATAATCAACTAATAAATTGTGATGTATTATTATAGATTACTGTAAACTACCCAGCAGTATATAAAGTAGTGGAAATCAGTCCCACCTTTTCCAGCTGCAACATTAAAGTGATGCTTACACATTAATGCATCAATAATTATAATTCAATAATATAATATATACTGTATTATTCTGAAATGGGCCATTCTGCATAATGAGTACTTTTACTTTTGTTGCTTTAAGTACATTTTGATGCTAATACTTTTGTACTTTTACTTAAGATTTTGAATGCAGGACTTTTACTTGTAACAGAGTATTTTTATACTGTGGTATTTCTACTTTTACTTAAGTAAAAGCTCTGAGTACTTCTTCCACCACTGGGTAATGTGAAATTGAAACTATAAATACAATAGTAGAACAGGATAAAGTTGCTATATGCAGTTCCACATTTGTGCTGTAAAGCAGTCCAGCAGATTTCCCACAAAATCTGACCTGGGTGGCTCACAATGTGAAACGAGTAGAAGCCAGTAGAGGCTGCCAGTCGTCTGTGTATGTTAATTATACTAATGTACCAAAATTAATTTACTGGTGCTAAAACGCAACACGCAGCATTATTAATCAACGAGGGGAAACAAAAACAAGACGATGCCAGACGTGGTTTGAATGAACACTGTTAGAAACCTGTATGTACTGAAGAGAAATGTGACATGGCAATCGTGTTCTCATAATACTGCATCCACATCCCATTGGCTGATTCAAATTACCTGACATTTGTTATTCAGCTGGTATTCAGCCTTGCACCTATAGTATACTTGACTGTGATAAAGACCTATATAAATAAACTAGACTAGACTAAATAAACTAGACTAGACTAGACTAGACTAGTATTGCATCAACCTTGTACCCATAATCATAGTAAAGCACGCACTTGCAAGTATTATAGCTTTTATACACAGTTACCTACAGGTGTGCTGTTTGAAAATATTTCTTCATAGCAGCTCAAAACAGGAGAAAGCAAGAAAGATGGGAAAACAGCTGCTGGTTACAAGAGACGGCAAGATGGGCTTTATTGTTACTTTATCAGTAAAGTTGAAACACATCTTTGACAATCAGATTTCAGGGCTGAAACTACCTCTTTGTATAAATACTAAATAATGCATCATGCGGGGATTATTAACCTGCGGGCTTGGACTGGAACTGGGCTGCGGTTGTTTTTATCGGGCCCGTTTGTACAAGTAGTACAGTAGTATAATTTAATGAGCCTGGGCCCAGATTGTCTGAATAAATGCCTCATTTGAACCGCAGGCCGAAAAGCTTTAGGAACACCCTCTTTAATGTGTAAAAAAACAGATTCGACTGAGACTACAATATATTAGGAACACCTGGTGAACCGAGAGGAAAGCTGTAATAACTTGATCTCACCTATTAAATCCACTGCAGCCATGAAAGAGAAGCAGAGAGGCACTGAAAGGGAGGAAACGGATTTTTAAGACTTGAAACAACTGAGACGTAAATTATGCGAATAGGGTTGCAACTAAATACACAGTATGTAACTTTAAAGTTGTTACTTGAAATTCATCACACCATATTTCAAAAATATAGACGATCCCGCCATCCAAAATGTATTTAAGTCAACATTTTTCCATAATAAATTGTACTTTTATGTCAGCATTCATCTTGTAAGAGTAAGAGAGTCTTTTTTTCAAGTGGTGGAATAAAACTCTTTGTATGTAACATGTATGCAACTATCTGTATGAAACCAGGAGAAAACACTGTTCAGCCTCCATGTTTGTTTTTCCTCACGGTGTAATTTCACCGCCTGCCTGGTGTATTCTCCCATGTGTGTCCCTTACTCCCTTCCCATTTTCTCTCTCTATTGATTATACTGTCAGGAGTCTTCCTAGCCATGTGTGTGAATTAAAGCTTATAGGGTATTGATCTGTGAACAGCTGCCTCTTCTTAGCTGTGGCTCTTTAGATCAAAGCAAAAACACATATAGACTAACTGCAGCACAATCACACCTTTCCAGGATATTGTGTTAACAAGTGTTATCAATGAAATCCTCCTTTATTTAAAAAACCTTTATTCATCCGGTGAAGGTTTGCTGAGCATAGCGTAATGTTTTTCAGCAGTGCCTTGCTTTCACATACACACACATTCATATGCAGTGTGACTTCAGTAGCCGGCAGGAGAAGACATACTGTATGTTTTGCTAGATTTTAGTATGTGTGCTTCTAAGTGTCGGCATTTTTAGCAGTTTAATTTGATGCATGAATTTTGGATTTGCAGTTTCTCATGTGGGAGCTGCTGGTTTTTTATCAAGGCTTTCCTCTGGTTGCAGCGGTTTCCTCCCACATTTCAAAGACATGCAAGTCAGTTGGACTGGAGGCTCTGAATGACTCAAGTGAATGCGTGTGTGTGTGTGTGTGTGTGTGTGTGTGTGTGTGTGTGTTGGCCCTGCAGTGGACTGATGACTTGTCTCTCTCCCTGCCTGCTACTCAGTGTATGCAGGGATTTGGCTCCAGACCTCCAAGACCCTGAAAAGGATTTTATAAGCAGGAAAAGAGAAAACGTGTGAAATGTTTTAGGGTGCGATCACATCTACAGTTTATTTTCTTTGGTCCAAGCCATAGTGGGATAGTTTACTTTGTGGCATTTTTTGTATTTGCTTCGTTTAGGTTCACACTGAGCAATAGAGAGCCTAAGTCCCTCCCCTTCCGGTGGACCACCATGGGACCTTATTTCGGAAAAAAATATGTACGGTAGTCAACGGCGAGAGACAAATAATTGTTTGATCCCGTTTGAATTGTGCCATGAATTACACATATGATGTTTTGTCAATTTAAAAGATAATTTTGCAAGGCAAGAAAGTCGCAGTTTGTCGTAAAACTGAAGTATCAGACTGTGAAAATACATCAATCATTAGAAAGACTACACACCCAAAAGTGGCATAAGTGACGTCATAACTTTCTCTCTCCACAAGCTCCCCAGAGCCGCTGAAGCTCAGTCCCTCTCAGATAGCAGTAGTATTATACACAACCTGGAAGGTAGACAGTAAGAAAGGATTTAAACTGGTTCAGGATAGTTTTAGTACAGTGGGGGCTAACGTTAACGCCATGCCTGTGTGTTTCCTGTGTTTCCTTCCATGTTGGTGTCGGTGACGAGAGATGTAGTTCACTGAGCGGCTTCACACATAACTAAACGTTACTTTACTGTTTTACTTTGATACTCTAAGTACATTTTGCTGCCAATACTTATGTACTTTTACTTAAGTAAGATTTTGAATGCAGGACTTTTACTTGTAATGGAGTATCTTTACATTGTTGTATTGCTACTTTTACTTAAGTAAAAGATCTCAGTACTTCTTCCACCACTGTCAAAAAGCCTCTCTCTCTCTCTCTCTCTCTCTCTCTTTCTTTCTCTCTGTCTCCATGCTCGGTCGCCCGTGCAGCAGTGGGACAACAGTTTCTGGTTAAGCCTCTCCTGTCCTGCACCATGTAAAATGTATAAACGATGGTGGTAGAGCATTGCTGCTGACACCTAATCAATGCCTATCTGAGCCTGGTTAAAGCAGCAGTGACAGACAGGCAGCGTGACATCACCGCTGCATAGATGACAAATAATCACCATGTAGGGTTTGTGCTGTCCGTGGGTGGTGGACAGAGAGGGGGGGGGGGGGGGGGGGCACTGAAATGCACACACACACACACACATGTATGTACAAACACACAAAAGCACAGGGGAAAAGGGATTTAGAGTGAAAATGTTCATGCTTTGGCAGTATTGTTCCACATTCCTGCCAAAAAAAACATGTGAAATTAAATTGAATTGAGACAAAGAGAGAGAAAGAAAGCACCAGTCCAACGAACCCTTTTGCTTTATGATTTGTCTTTTTCTCTCCCACTATTTCAGCTTTTATCATTTTTTTTCAGCCTCCACCGCATCTCTCTTTCTTTGTCCTGTCATTTCATTTTCTCTCTTTTACATGTATGTGTGTGTAAACACGTAAACGTAAACATGTATGAACACAGACGTGATCCGATTGACAGGGAGGGAGAGAGGAAGATATTCTTTGGGAGAAATAGAGAGAAGTTGCTTTGTGAATTATGATGCATCGAATTATAAAAGCTGAACGGAAATGGCAAAAGTTGCTTAAATTTGCTCAATATTGCTGCAAATTTTTTAATGCTTAAGCTTGAAGATGAAAAGTTTTTTTGTCGATAAATAAATGATGTGATAAGTTGGAATGGAAACACATTTGTCAAATAAATAAATGGCGCAGGCTCGGCACCAAGGGTTCGGTTTCATTGCACAACAGTTCAAAAAGTGGCTTTTTATCCATCATGGCTCCCACAAATGTAAAATCTGCTGCTGCTGCCATGTATAAATCTCCATTCTGCTTGTGCTTTGCTTTGTTTTCGTCTTCGGATGAAAGCGTGAAACATGGCCGACATTAGCCGACACTCAAGAACAACAACAACTTCCCCAATACTAATCATTTCCTCAAACACTCTCCATTTTTCTTGTTGATGCATTTTTTTGTTCTTTTGTTTTTGACATTCAGGAAGGCAATTTATCGGCTTTAACGCAGATGATGAAAGCACACCTAAATTGCTTTTTTTTTTTTTTTTTGCAACATGTCATGAGTTTGCATAAAATTCACTTTGCAGTTAGATGGAAACATGGAGAGAAAGGGAAAGACGGAGATAGGGAGGATGAGATGTAGAAATAACGATACAGGAAGAGAGAGATAGAGAGGGAGAAAAGGAAAGAGATGGAAACAGAGGAAGAGAAAGAGTAAAACAACAGCAGCAGTGCATACCGATAGAGAGAGAGAGAGAGAGAGAGAGAGAGAGAGAGAGAGAGAGCAACAGCCACAGAGATAGAAAGTAAAATAAAAGGAGAAAAAAATGGAGACTAACAGCTGCAGGAGTGTGATTCATCTCCTCTTTCAGAGCAGGTGGATAATTCACAGCGCAGTGTGAGCGCGCTCCTACAGAGAGATGTGATTGGATGGGAGGGTTGAGGTCCCTGCTCTGTGTGTGTGTGTGTGTGTGTGTGTGTGTGTGTGTGTGCACAGTGAGTGTGTGTGTGCGTGTGTGTTTATGTTAGCGTGTGTGTTTACCTGCATTTATCTGTATGCGTGTGGTTTTTGTTCATCTAAGTATGTGTGTGCAATGTGTGCAGGTGTTGGTGATGCTGTGTGCATTTGTGTGTGTTAAAGAGACAGTGTGTGTGTGTGTGTGTGTGTGTGTGTGTGTGTGTGTGTGTGTGTGTCTGTGTGTGTGTGTGTGCTCTGTGCTCTGTGTTGTGGTGTATTATTAGGTGTGGTGGGGGAGTCGGTGTCAAACACTGCACAAACATCACCCTGCAGGTGCAATTCACTCTGTCTCTTTCTCTCTCTCTCTCTCTTATACACACACACACACACACACACACACACACACTCACACACACACACACACATACACACACACACACACAGTGGAACCCTGCTGTGTTACAGAGATTCCTTTGACTGTCACAGTCAGACTGAGATTCTGGTCTTTTTCAGGGATTCCCAAGCTTTTTTACAGCATGACTCCAACATCTAAAAAACATATTTATGATCTTGTGCTGTATGCAGGCTGGAGATTTATTTTGGCCGATACAAACATTTCTCAGAGGCAGAGCTGCTCCGAGGGCAGAAATAATCTCATTGGTCGAGTTAAACCTCAGAGAGCGGGGCCAAAGGACAGTTTTGGGGAGCGCAAGTTAGCTAACTGGCAAACTGGAATGGCAACGAAGGAATTCTGGTCAAAAATGAATTTAATATTGATGGAATTTACGCTTTCTTTTTTGATTCATTCATGACCATGTTATTCATGATGTTGAAGGTTTTTTCAGTTAGCAGCAGAGCGCTAGGCTTCATAATATTACTTCCTCCTCTCTTACCTCTTGTCTTTTTCACTGGGCTTCACTCTGTTACTTAGCCAGAAAAAACTTCTTTGGCTCCGCCCCCTGAAGTTTAACTTGACCAATGAGATTATTTCTGCCTTCAAAGCAGCTCCTTCAAACCATATTCAAATCACAGACCAATATTTCAGTGACTACTATGTGGTGCATTTCAGCAGCTGGGTTTCTATCCAACTTTTTTTTATTTTTTTTATCTCTAATCATGAGTTGAATTACAAAAGCTGAATGAAAACGGCAAAATTGCAAAAAAAAAAAAAAATCCTCAATATTGCAAAAAATGTTTTACGCTCACTCAAAGTTTATTTTTTTGTCGTTGAAAACATGAAATATGCAGACATTTGCCATTATTAGCTGACACTTAAGAACAATTTTCCCAGTACTCAATTCTTGAAATACTCTATACTCTCATATTTTCTGTTGGATGTGTTTGACCATTTATTCGCTTCTAACCTGCTGATGGAAAAGCACAGGTCATTTTATTTTTTTTGCTAGATCTCAAAAGCATTCAAAACATTTCCTTGGTAGAATCCCCCTCCCTGTCCACCGTCACACCCAGCAGAGGATCGGTGTGTGTGCGTGTGTCCGTGGCTGATTGTTATTTTCTCTCTCTTTCTTGCGTCCTTGCTGTGTTCTGTCTGTCTGGCAGTAAGTCAGTTTGTTTGGTCTGTTTGTTGGGATGTTGAATAATGGATTAAGGTATTTGTCAGGATGTAAGGACATCTCTCTCTCTCTCTGTTGTCTCACCCAAAAGCCTGTGTTTCTGTACGTCAATATGACACAATATGATATGATACAATAGGACTGGACACGATACCATATCATAGCATTTATTGTCATACACAACATAACCAGTGGTGGAAGAGGTACTGAGATCTTTTATTTCAGTAAAAGTAGCAATACAACAATGTAAAGATACTCCATTACAAGTAAAAGTCCTGCATTCAAAATCTTACTTAAGTAAAAGTACATAAGTATTGGCAGCAAAATGTACTTAGAGTATCAAAGTAAACGTACTCATTATGCAAACTGTCCCCATTTAGAGAGTTATATTTTTCATAAATTATTGGAATATTAATACTGATTTATTGACATACATGTACATGTAAGCAGCATTTTAAAGTTGTCAACGTGAAGCTAATCTTAACAATTTAGCTATACTTTTGGGTAGTCTAATCTATAACAATGCTATTTTATAGTTATTTTATAAAGATGATCAAATGTTTTAAATATAAAATATTGATCTGAAAAGTAACTAGTAACTATAGCTGTGAAATAAATGTAATGGAGTAAAAAGTACAATATTTCCCTCTAAAATGTAGTGGAGTATAAGTACAAAGTAGCATAAAATGGAAACACTCAAGTAAAGTAGAAGTACCTCAAAATTGTACTTAAGTACAGTACTTGAGTAAATGTACTTAGTTACTTTCCACCTCTGAACATAATACAGAAAAGTGTCCAATATTCAACAGATTAACATTCCATTCAGTCTAGTGAAGAACACAGCAACAGCTCAGAAAACTAAGCTAAGATTTCCTGTCGAACATCCTCTTGGTCCAAACAGTGCGATAAAGTTTTGGAAGTTTAAATCCATTGTGAGGATTTCATTTCTCAATCAAGCCGTCTCTCATTGGCTTTGAACATTTAGATTTCCTCTTCTTATCTCATGCTCTGATGTTCCTGAGGCTACAGAACTGTGTTTGTGCGAGTTTCTTTGGTTTTTTGTTTTTCTTTATTTTGTCTCCATCTTTGTCCCTCAGCCTCATCACTGTGGTGTTTCTGCACTGCACTTCCCACAGATCACCTGTCAATCAAACAGTGTGGGGGCGGAGCTTGGATTTTCTGTTGCTGCAGTTTGAGTTTTTCTCTTTTCTCTGTCTGTTCTGTGGCTATCACTGCTCATGCTAACTACCCAGTTCTTCTTCTTCTGTTGATTCCAAACAAACCGGAAACGTAAAACACATCACTTCCTGTGCGGCAGAGGATTTTTCCCAGGAAAGAGCTACCAGACACCGGCTTTTCAGAAAAAGCTTTATGAACTGTAGCTTGAATCACTGTTGAGTTATAGCAATAGACAGTGAAGAGTAGCAAAGCAAACATTTATTTATATGAAAATGTTGCAGATTGTTGCTTAAACACCAAAACATGCATATAGTTTTGCATATTTTTTGGATCAGCAGATTGGTTTGGTGTCTATAGAGAGACACCGCATATCCATAAGGTCACAGGTTCAGTTCCCGCCCCTGTCGAAGTGCCCTTGAGCAAGATGCTGAACCCCTCCCTGCTCCGTCACAAACAGCAGCACACAGACTGACCCAGATATTATTTGCCTGCGCAGAACGCAAGAAAAAAGTGTGGGAGCTTTTTGAGGCTGTGAGAAGCTGACTCAGCACGCTGTAACACAGGGTCAAAACACACACTCACACACACTCACACACACACACACACAGAACAGCCAGAGGAGCTGGGGATGGAGGAGGTGAGTCAGAAGACAGTGAAGGACGGGCGATAGTGACCTTTACACACTGTTCCTGTCAGTGTGTGTCTTCATACTGTATTACTGCAGGGAGTCAGGTGGAGCTCTGGGTACAGGAGGTGTTGTGGGCCTTTTGGTCATGTGACCTCATTCATTATGATGGCTTTATCTCATTTTTCACTAACAACAAAGTACATCAATTTATCGTTCTCAAATATTACACTGAACGATGAATACATTTATGTACTGAGTGTGTTTAGATGAACAACAGTATCCTGAAATATTTGGAAAGCTTAATAATTTGGTTATTAAGTAAACACCACAGTACAGAGCATGTAAAAACCATATTCCATTTATTGTTGGTTTTACAGTTACAGTACAAGTCACACTAACTCTCACAAGTGGTGTGTTCCGATTTACTTCATGATATTTTATCATTTGTTGCTACAAAAATTCCTGAAACAATTGAAACTAGAAGGGCACTCGGAGAGCCCAGACCTCCGCCAAGGTTTGTATTATTATCGCTTGTTCGTGAGTCGGATCCGGATCCACTCCAAAATTTAATGGGTTCTTCCTTGGTCCATGCTTCACCCTTCCACCAAGTTTTGTGAAAATCGGGCCAATAGTTTTTTCCGTAATCCTGATGACAAACAGACAAACAGACAAACAAACAAACGCACTGAAAACATAACCTCCTTGGGTGAAGGTAACTACATTTGAAAAGATTTTGAAGCTGCAACAGGAAACTCTTTACATTTTGAAGGTTTTGAATGACTTCATTACCCAGAAGTCATGTAATGTGACCTCAGTAAACTCCGCACTCCTTTGACCTCCTTCCTTGGTGAGGAAAATATTTTTTTCAGTAGGATCTGCTGGAAGAAGTGCTCGCTCGCTGCTGTTAAGGAGAAAGTTTTGCATTTTTCTCCACACTGACACAACAAGTTAATTTGGGTAATTAGGGCGATTATTAGGGGGATGGGACTCTCTCCTCTGCTGTATCCCCACTTTGTGATTTAGGCTGATATGAAGTGGTGTATTTTTACGTACAGAACTTGCCTACTGCAGCTTTAAGAGCCATTTGGAGATTAAATGACTTGTTGTGACGTGGGAGACAAGTGCAGTTTATTTTCCCTTCTGTTTTGTACTCGATAGCAACAGGAGCAGCCATGTCTGACCCTGTTAGCTCGCTTCTAGCTTCACTCTCCAAGTTGCTCTTTCAAAAAATAGAGCTCATGTTTTTGTCTAAATGTCAACAGTGCCTCAGCTCTGTTCTGTTCTGCAGTGATGCTCTTTACACACACACACACACACACACACACACACACACACACACACCGCACACTGTACATGTACACATAAGTGCACACACTTGCGTGCAGGCACCCAGACAAACACACACAAGCACACACACATACGCCCGCAGCACCGCACACATTCATGCAAGTACACACACACACACCCACACAAACACTCTCAAAAACAACAGACCAACACACACACACACACAGAGGCAGAGATGAGAGAAATCCTGGCCCCAAAGCATATCTCAGCCAGAACTGCCAGTTTCATGAGGCAGAACTAATTCACTGTACATTTTTGGAATCCGCCTCTCTTTTCTCTCCTCCTCTCCTCCTCTCTTCTTCCCCCTCATCCTCCTCTCATCTCTCTTTCTAATTCGCTAATATCCTTATCCTCTCCCTCTGCCTCCCTCTTTCACTCTGACATTTTGCCTGCTTGCCTGCTCGCTCTCGCATTTTCTCTTTTCCCCCTCATTCTCTTTCTAATTTTCTCTCTCTCTCTCTCCCTTCTCTCCCTCTCAATCTAGCTCTTTACCTCCTCTTCCTCTCCCTCTCTTTCTGTCACTTTATTTTTCAGTGCCATACTCCCTCTCCCCTCCCAGCAAACATCTGACGGATAGCAACCTGCAGGAAGTCGCCAAAAACGACATCAACGAACGAGCAAACGAGCACAAAATTTTCACCACATCCCACTGAGAACTAGACGTTATTTCAATGTTGCGTCTCTGCTTTAGCTCTCATACAGCTCAGGATCTTTTTGCCTATGTATCAAGCAGTAAGTACATTAGTACATATTTAAACAATGCATAAACAGCTGTAAATAGCAAAAATATGATGATATGAAAAACAAGATGATGCTTTATTTTTGTCATTTACTCCAGAAGATGCAGTCTAAGATACAGACGTTACTAAACACTTTTACTTTTAAACTCTATGTAGCCTCATTTTAGCCTAGATGTCTATAACCATTTAAACATCTTTTAAACAGCTAATCAATGTAAACTTGCCCAGTGGGATGATATTATAGCCAACACGGTCTCACGGCCAGTTCATGAAATAGTCACAAAAATTGAATCTATCGATATGTGTACATTTTGCCATTTTTTTCCATGAAATGAACACAACCTAAAAAACGTGCCTCCACCACAACCTGAATAAAACTACACATTGGCAAATAAAACTACTATTACGGTTATGGTTAGGCAACTAAAAAAACTTGGTTAAGGTTAGAGAAATGGTTTGGTCATGGTTAAATAAGAAAAACGTTTG
>NW_027283738.1:0-35262 GCF_046629955.1 Centroberyx affinis
TGCATTCCTACATGTAAACATATACAAACATACATACATACATACGTACATACACACACAGATATAAATACATATACATACACACATACATACATTCATCCATCCATATATATACATACATGCATTCCTACATGTATACATATGTACATACATACATACATATTTCTCATCCTTTCTTCTTATTTGCTCTCAAAGGTGAAGGAGGTTGATAATTCAGTTTCCTCCCAGGCAGCGTGAACAAAGTAGAACAGCTCCTATTGTTTGGTGTGCAGTCTGCAGCGTTTTATGAATGAAGAACATGATCTTGGGAAACCATCAATTATTAATATAAAATTCTATGCCTGTCAACATCCCCTTTGATAAGAGAATTCCCCTCGTCTGCCCCAAGTCTCTCTGTTGTGTTTTACATAAATATGTCCACCCCCCACCCCCCCACCCCACACACACACACACACACACACACACACACACACACACACACACACTACTCTCCAGCTCTCCCTGTGTTTCTGTGTGGCAGGGCTGCAGCTCTGTAACAGAAGTGTGTTTTGTGGGTCAAAGTTCAAATAGCAGCCCCTGCATGTATTGACAGAAATCCTGAACAGCAACACTGCCTCTCTATCAGCTGAAACAGTTCCCAAAGCTGTTTTAATATGGATTTTTATCATGCCATAATATCATACTGAGAACATTTTTTGCCAGTATCAAGGTTGACCTTGCTACTGGCCGCCTGGCGCATGCTACTTTCCGAGCTGATTCTCAATTCAAGAATGAAAATGTCTTCTTCTTTCTAAATATTTCAGAGGAATGCTATGTATGTGCTAAATAATGAAACTTTTACTTACAGCCTACTTCTTTTTATTAAAGTTTTGACAGTCCTCCATAGAGAGTGAGGTTAACATTGAGAACTCAACTGGACTGAACATGATGATTTTTGTATTTTTGTCACATTCAAAAGCTGCATAATATTGGCAGCGTTTTGTAAATTAACAAAAGTGAACTGCAAAGAACCAATGAAGCTGTTATTAGAGCATGCGTACAGCAGCTGATACATACTAATGCACCAATTAGCAGACAATCTTCAGACTGCACAGGACAGTAAATTAAAGCACTTAAAACATTCAGGCATATTCTCTCTTTCCCCAGTATTCAGTACAGACTGAAGCCAGGGCTTACAGAACAAAATGTCACTTTCAGTTTGACTGTAGCCTCAGAAATCGACCTATTCCCACAAAAGAAATGAAAAAAATGTAAAAAATAAATATGGTACTATAAAAGGATAGAAGGTAACTTAAGGACTCGGTTGGCAAAATTATCAAACGATACCTTTATCTGATGTATTTTCGAGATATGAATGAGGAACTTCAGATACTGTTATTTTTTTCCTCTCTAAAATGAATATGCATCATTTTGGAAATGGACTGGAAATCTTGCTTTTGACCCTGTGTTAAAAGCAATTTGAGCTGCTGTTGATGATGATGGCATGTCCCAATTCAACAATCTTCTGTGTTTTTTTGTACTGAGGATCAAAAATGTTGACAATAATAAAAACCAAAAAAAAATCTCTCCACCACTATTAGCCTGAAACCACAGCTATAGCCAAATCACACACACTTTGTTTCTCTTTAACTTTCCTGCTCAATAATTGGAGATAATTGGATCTACCTAATTGGTTTGACCTAAATCTGCTTTTCTTTTTTCATATGAGGAGAGTTCACCTCCAGGGGGATCATGGTAAAAAGGTGTGCTTGCATAGGAGATCAAGTGTTTTGAAGGAAATGATACTTGTGTCTTCATCCAAATGAATGAGGCTCTTGCACATGATGATCATGACAAGAAGATGGTCACTGGGACTGTAGGAAGCACCACAGCAGATCCCAGAAATCTATAACAACAGTAGTTGCTATGATCTAGTCTGGTGAATCAGTTGTATCCATTTTATATGAAAGAAACTATTACTGTCTGTTGACTGTCATGCTCACATTCAGAACATGGAGCAAATATATCTGAATGTTTTTTTTATGGCATCTATTACTGTTTCTTGGAAGTGAGTCAGTACAGTAGTCAACTGATCAGATATAGGCCAAAAAATACATAAATACTTCTGATTTATCATATCGCAATGTATTATATCCAACTTAGGTGTATAATGGGATGGATGGGTTTACACAATCAAAAAAGAGTATTTGAAAGTCAATTGAATATACTTACCTGATACTATCATGCAGTAAACCTCATCTATCTAGTCCTGAAAAAATGATTTGTCAGCAGTCTTTGACCCAGGTCTAGGATGCAATCTGCAGTTTGCTTTAGCTCTCTGAATACCAGGACAAGGGAGCGTAACTTGGAGTATGGGCAATGTGCTCCCATAATGCTTTGCATGAGAGAGGACAGGGGGGAGAGAGGTCTCCGACAAACATTTACAGACTAGAGCAATTAATTCTTAGTCATCGCCCATAATCCACCGCCCGTCATCCGTATGTCCTCAATAAAAGACTCAGTAGTCACACACACACACACACACACACACACACACACACACACACACACACACACACACACACACACTAGAGGGATTTGGCCTGTGACTAATAAAAGTCCAGATTAGAAAGCAGCAGTATCATGTGAAGCAGGAGTATCTAAAGACAAATTAAACAGGCGTGATCCTCTAAGTCTGCCGAGGTCAGCCAACTGATGAACAGACAGAAAGAAATCAGTGTTTAGTCCCTCGCTTCCTCACTTTCTGTTTTTTTTTTTCCTTTGAAGAGAGAGAGAACAGTTTAATATAGAAAAGGTCTTATCACTGTAACTGTAAGCAATAAATAAAATTCTATTTGTTCATTCATCATTTCTTAGTATGGATACAATCATTACGTATTGTAATGTTGGTTCCAAAATAATATGAGAGAGAAGGAAGAGAGAGGACAAAACTAGAGAGACTCTGTAACTTAAGGGGAAATGTTGTACCTGTTTACTTTCCATAATGGAGCTAAACATATTTACATGTAATGCAACATATTCACATATAACTATAGTGAACATATTCACATGTATCTAAACATATTCACATGTATCTAAACATATTCACATGGACAGCAACATATTCACATGTAACTGCAGTAGACATTCACATGTATATAAACATATTCACATGTATCTAAACCTATTCACATGTATATAAACCTATTCACATGTATATAAACCTATTCACATGTATATAAACATATTCACATGTATATAAACCTATTCACATGTATATAAACATATTCACATGTATCTAAACCTATTCACATGTATATAAACATATTCACATGCATATAAACATATTCACATGTATCTAAACCTATTCACATGTATATAAACATATTCACATGTATCTAAACATATTCACATGTATATAAACATATTCACATGCATATAAACATATTCACATGTATATAAACATATTCACATGCATATAAACATATTCACATGTATCTAAACCTATTCACATGTATATAAACATATTCACACGGACAGCAACATATTCACATGTAACTACAGTAGACATATAAACATGTATCTAAACATATTCACATGTATATAAACATATTCACATGCAACTACAGTAGACATATAAACATGTATCTAAACATATTCACATGTATCTAAACCTATTCACATGTATATAAACATATTCACACGGACAGCAACATATTCACATGTAACTACAGTAGACATATAAACATGTATCTAAACATATTCACATGTATATAAACATATTCACATGTATATAAACATATTCACATGTATCTAAACATATTCACATGTATATAAACATATTCACACGGACAGCAACATATTCACATGTAACTACAGTAGACATATAAACATGTATCTAAACATATTCACATGTATATAAACATATTCACATGCAACTACAGTAGACATATAAACATGTATCTAAACATATTCACATGTATATAAACATATTCACATGTAACTACAGTAGACATATAAACATGTATCTAAACATATTCACATGTATCTTAACATATTCACATAGAACTAAACATATTCATATGTAACATAACACATTCATGAACCGAACATATTCACATGGAGCTAAACTATGAATATGTAACTTCTATTCATACGACACATATTCATATGGAACTATACTAAACATATTCACATGGAACTATACATAACTAAACGTGTGTCTACACATATTTGCATGGAACGCAACATCTTCATATATAACTACAGCAGACGTAGTCACATGCATCTTAACATTTTCACATGTTCTGTATGTACACAGATTCACATGGAACTGAACATATTCACATGTACATAAACATATTCTTATGGAACCTAACATATTCACATGTAACTAAACATGTTTGCCAGAAAGAACTTGAGTAGACCAGGGGGATCAGATCTGAGGTCTGTTTGGACTGTAGAGCTACACAGATTACATACAGGTAGACAGACAGACTTTTTTTGTTATTATTATCTATGATTTATTGGAATATTTTTGTGAACATCTGGTTCATAATAACATATTCCTCATTGCCAACTGGTCCGGCACAATCTGTCTGTGGTCAAATTGTGTTTCATTTATTGCTGGCTATCCCCATCTTGTGGCTTGCATTATTATTGCAGGGAGCTGAATCATAGATAGACAGATAAAGTACATTATTGTGATAATTTATCAATTCAATTCAATTTGATTCAATTTGCTTTATTGGCATGAAATTTACAAACAATGTTGCCAAAGCATGAAGGTATAGTGTGTGTGTGTGTGTGTGTGTGTGTGTGTGTGTGTGTGTGTGTGTGTGTGTGTGTGTGTGTGTGTGCGTGTGTGCATGTGTGAGTGTGTGTGTGTGTGCTGGGTTAGCACTCCATCATATAATGACTATCAATAGTCATTAACAGTTCAACAATACAAAAAAAATACATTCAATAAAATACATTGGTACATTGATAATTTATCCTTGGAGGACATGGACCTTTGTTTGGAGGGTCTGTGTAGAGTTTGTAAAAATGATATAGTTTTGCATGAAAACAATGAAAATATAGTTTTTGCCAAATAATTAAAGGTTTAGATGGCTGTTTTGTTTTGAGAGCATGGACCTTAGTTTGAGGAAATGTGTCAAATCAACTTTATGCTTATTTTCTGTTCTTTTTTTTCCCATGCTGTGCTGCTACTTTTGCTGCTGCTTGACCCAGTTTCATCACAGGGATCCATAAAGTTACATCTTATCAGGGGCAGACTTAGTGATTTGGGGGCCCTGGGCAAAGGCAAACATGGGGCCCCCTGAATCCCAACATTCACCCTTTTTTTTAAATAATTTATTCTCTCCTCTTATACACTTTAAAGTATTATCTCTTTAATCGTTTTTTAATTAACTTATCCTGTATTTCTTATCTAATGTCTTATATACCTTCTATTTTCCACCACAAGTTCTTTGCATCTTGCAGAAAATGGTGCAGTGGCAAAGCAAAATAAGGTTAAAGTCAAGAGGCAATATTGTGCTAGAAGTTAAGTGGAATAGCCCATTACCACTATAACCTGACATAAGATTAAAACATTTTTATTGGAACAAAAAGAGGGTGTCTGTTTCTTTTAAACTGATGAGAAATATGTTTATTTAAGTTGTATTCTAGTATATTGTGGGGCCCTTTGGCTGCTAGGGCCTAAGGTAGTCCCCTACCTTTGCCTAATGGTAAGACCGCCCCTGTATCTTATCTAATTGTATGCATCAATATAGACAGATGGAGACAGAAAAAGGCAGAAAAACAGTTTAGAAGCTATAGACAGATGGATGAACAGGCAGACAGGCAGTGATAAAGATGAGCTGGGGGAAAAAAAGAGAGGTGAGGGTAAGAGAAGGATGAGGAGAGCAGGTATGAGCTGGCGGTGTTGGTCAAGCAGCAACACGACAGCAGCGTGGCAGCAGATGTGACGTTCTTTGAAGCGGCATTTCACCCCTCCTGGTGGGAGTTGTGGAAGACAAATAGCCCAGCAGACAGGCTGTCCTGCCCCGGGGCTAGACTGATTTATAGGCTAGGTTCACTGGATGGTCAGGGCAGAGGGGAAGAGGACAGTTCCTTGTTTTAGTGCTGCACATACTGGTACACTGAACTGCAAAAAACCTCCATCAAGTCAAACAGTCTTGTATTGAGTGTTAAAACAGGGGAAAACACCTGCTAATTGGGTGAGATTATTTCACTTCAGAACAGATCAGAATCACACTTTATTTGCCAGTGACAACACATTGGAATTTGGTTAATCGGTGTTCAACAAGACAGACAGAAGTCACATTAAAGTGCATTGTGCAATAAGAAGACATCTAGGCAATAAATATCCTAAAAACAAAAGTAAATATGAAATAAGCTTAAAAAAACGATTATATAATATTTCACTTGTTTCCAATGCAATCAGCTTGTTATAAGAATTTCCTTAAATGTCATATGTATTCTGACATCACATTATTTTTATGCTTTCTTTTACATTCTTTTTTTTAATCTTTTCTTGTACAGCACCTTGTAATGTTGGTTTTGAAAGGCGCCATAAACATAAAGTTTACTTACATTGTTATTGACAGTTTTTACTTCAGATGTGAAAATTTCAATGCATAGGTGAAGGTGAATTTCTTTTCCCATGTTCACCTGTTATATGAGAAAATTTGTTTCACAATGTGGAAACTTCCACCATTCAAAAGAGGAAATGTCTTTTTCAAATTGTACATGTTCACATAGGAAAGCCAACATGTGTCAGGTCGGTGGCAGGTGTTTTGAATATACAAAAGTTTTCACATTACTTTTTTGTAAGGATTCGAAGGCAATTCACTCCTAAATGTCAGTGTTTCCTAGAAAAGGGGAATGTAAGAAAGTATCAGACAACCAACAAGTAGGGCTCATATTTCTTCAGCTGATAGAGCCTCAATAAACAAAGCATGTTTATTCCAGGAGGGTGACTGATGTTTCGACTAAGCGTCTTCCTCAGAGTCAACAACAGGAACAAAGAAAAAGGGAAGATATATATACCCACCCACATTGTGACAGTGTTAATCATTTTGAGGACAATACATATAATTAACCATCATTAAAAAGACAATAGATATAATGGTCACATTTCACAAATAATGAAAACAAACAAAATGTGCAACTCATTATTTACAAATGATTACATGTTCCAAAATATTGAATTCCACTTTAGTTTAACCGGGCTATACCTTAGCACAACAGGTCTATATGCAGTGCCCAGGTAAAATAGCTTTGTTTAACTATTGTCCTACTGTCGAGCACGTTGGACATATTAGACTATATTTAGAGCCTCAATATATTTTGGGTTCTAAAAATACACAATATCAAAGAGGGGTTTGATATTACTGATGTGTTTGTCAATTTACTTCTTTTCTTTGATGAATTATTGCAAGGATAAAAAAATAAATAAAAAAAAGTGTAATGGAAAACAAGCACAGATCCTGTATAGGCCCATGGTGTGTGTGTTCAACTGAAACACTGCAGCACAGTTAAATTACCTAATTCCTAATTACCTAATTATAATATATACCTAATTGAAGATAATAACGTTACAGTTAAAGTTTGTAGGGCAGCAAAGACGAGTTACTGTTTAAAAATCCTGTTACAAACACAGGTGAGTTTGGAGCAAATTGTGGAATGTTAAGTTTCACTTTTGTTTTCAAACCAGAGACTCTGTTGGATTGAGCTCACTGCTGCTGGTCTGCTGTCTGTACATCTCCACATGACAGACATGATGTGCACATCAGGCGCATCAGAGATCAATTTAGATCATTTTCTGTACATTGACCAACTTTTGACTTCGTGCCTCTGTATGGGAAACACTGCATCTCACAGTCAAAGACGCCCTCTAGAGGCCATCTGACGAAGCGCAGCATCTCAAAAAGCAACAGATGTCTGACTGACTGCCTGCCTGACCTGAATTTGGCTCCCGATAGCTGTACCTAAAGGAATATATAGCACAGATCAGAGGTATATACTGCGGATACTTTTATTGATTGCCAAGAAGATGATAACTGTGAACTGGAAGGATGCAAAACCACCAACAATAACTCAGTGGGTGCAGAGACTGAAAAGGGTTTACATAATGGAACGAATGACTGCAGGTCTGCAACTGAAAATGGATATTTTTATACAAAGGTGGACTTGTGTTATGCTATACCTAGGTGTTTAACTAAGTGAGATGGGTTGATGTAACAAAATGTGTTAGTATAATGGAATACCACTGAAAATGCCATTGTTCTGTTCCTCGGTAACTGATCCTGCTTTGCTGCAAATGCCGCCCTCTTTTGTAAATGTCTGTTTCTTTACCTATTTTTTTTATTTTTTATTATTATTTCTATGAGGTCCTATGTCAGGGAATGTTTTGTTCTGCACTCTAAAAACAAATGTTTTGGCTCAACAAAAAAAATTAACGCAACAGTTTGCATCAATCTTTTTGAGTTATGGCAACTTCTAATGAAATTATGTTCAACCAACGAACTACATTGAATTAGGGGAATTAGCTTTTCCTCTACAATCAAAGGTATTTTTAATTACCACTTACTTAATAATTGGTAGCATCAACACAAGTTTTTAAGTTGATTACTCATAAAAATTAAGTTGTTCCAACAAGTTTTTCCACATTATTTAAAAGGAATTTTTAAGTGCTATGTACTTAATTACCATAATTTTGAACACAAGTTCTTAAGTTGACAACCGTTTAAAAAATTAAGTTGCTCCAATTAGATTTTCTTCAGTAATTTTTAGCTTTCTCATCTTTTTGTTAATAATGGAAACATTTAAATAAAAAATTAAAAAAAATTAAAAAAAATTGGCTCCCGATGCCCTCGCCTGCGCCGTGGGAAAAATGGGCAGCAGGTTTGCCCCGAGGTAAAGAGGCCACCTAATAAGCTGACAGTTGCTGGCAGGCGGGTGAATTCAAGCTGTGAGCTGGTGGCTGGAGGGTGATTAGTATGCTCACCATCTCTGCCAAGGGGCTCTCAAGCAAGGCACTGAACCCTAGACTGCTCCAGGGGCGCTGCACTCTGATCACCCAGGAGAAATGCATATGTGATGGGACTTTGTGCGTATCTAGGAGGAATATGCAGAAAGATAAATTCATTTTGAGCAACACTTAACACTGAGGTACTCTTTTGTTGCGTTTTGTCTTGTGTCAGCACAACAAAACGGCCTTTTGTGGGAGAGGGGTGCCTGTCAAAAACAGTCAGATGTGCATAAAAATCCCACATAGTGAGGAAGACCACAAATCCCAAAGATGGACTGCAACCACAATCTTCCTTTTTAATAAGTAATGCTCTAATGGGTTTGGTTGCATTCTGGTAAAATAGTTTTTCAACATTAAAGTCCAGAGAAGTAGGTTCCTCCTTTGCTTCTCTTCTCCCATCATAAGATGTACTGTAGTGCAGTATCAGTATTAATCCCTGTGTGTTACCCACATCCTCCCTGACTCTGAGAGGAGCAGACCGGGTTTCCATCCAGCCTTCTGTCTGGCTTGAATTCACTCCTGTCCCAAACTCCTTTTTCTTCTCTGTCAACCCCCTGCTGAGAGGGGTTTCCCTCTGACAGGGTCAGGGGCTGTGGTACTGAACCCCCCCCCCCCCTGCCCCTAGCCTCCTCGCTGCTTCATCCTTCAGCCTCCGCTGCTGCTGCGGAGATCCAAACACCACAGGAGGCTGGGCATGGATGTCACTCACATCCTCCTCCTCCTCCTCTTTTTTTTCCCTGCTCCTACTCATTCATTCAAACTCCCCATCAAGCCGCATCATCTTTCGGTTATTCGTCTGCCACCTCCTCTTCCATTTCCTCAGCCGATCTCCTCCGTCTCTTCCTCCACGTCTTCTTCTTTCCCCACCTCCTCCTGTCCTCCTCTGTCCATGTGCAGAAGGCATTAACCCTCAGTTTCCACCTCCGGGGGTCCAGCCCCCAGGCGGGGCAGAGGATTAAATTTCCCCCGGAAGGGCAGCGCTCGTCTGGGAAGCGTCCAGACTGAAAGGTGCTGGGATGTTCGTATTAATCTCGCCTACATCTGCCTCCGCCTTCCCTGCAGACACAGGCGGACAGGGGAGGCTGGGATCTGTTGGCCCTGTCGTTAATCTCATACACTCCCTCTCACATTCAGCCGCCATTACAAACACTGCAAAAAATGACAAGCTTGACAAGGGATTTGAGTTTGTATCCAGCTTATAACGCTTATCGCATGATATTTTTAGTCAAATTATCTGTCTTCTTTGGCAGATAATTTTGCTGGTTTCAATTAATTTGATTAGATTAGACATCTTTATTGTCCACTCGTGGAAATTCGTCTTTGGCTTCACAGACTTTTGGCTTCACAGACATACATACACTTAAACTTCCTCTGCCATGGGTTAGAATACATGAGAAACGGTTGGGATGAAAAGTGCTAAAATATTGACAATACATATCTTAAACAGACATCGTAAAGACAGCAGCAGTCACTAATATCCAATAAAAGGTCATTTGTTTAGTAAGATGACAGAGGATGGGATAAAAGATCTCTTAAAAATGTTTCTTGTTGCTATGGGTACGCTATATCGTCTTCCTGAAGGGAGTTTTTCAAATTCATTAAACAAAGGATGTGAAGGGTCCTGAACTATTAATGTAGCTTTACATTAATATAGCTTTAATACAGCTTGCTGACTGTATTAACTATTTTTGTGAGCTTGCTTTTTCTTTTTTTTCCACGATAATGTAACGTATTTCAAAACATTTGGGACATGGGACAAGGGAAAATGTCTGATACAAGTCTTATTTCAAGATTTCATTCCTTATTTTGGTGAAATAAGGAATAACCAGGTGCATGACATTATACTGTATGTATGTAACTTGTTTTAAAATGATCAAATAAATCAAATCAAATCAAAAATGTAATCAAATTGACTGAAAATATCTTGGAATAAGGATATTAAGTCTGCATTCAGGATAAAATTACTTGCGAAGCTTGTCATTTTTTGCAGTGCATACATGCATGAAAATACATGTGCACACACAGAGAGAATATGATACAGTAAGTAATCAAACTGAGCGCGCACACCAATGTGGACACACACACCAACACACACACATTCTCATTCTCTCATTCCCACTGCTGTTTTCCTACCAAAAATGTGCTTGTTTGTTTTTTTTTACTGGGATCAGTCAGAGTCTAATCCAAGGAGACATGAAGTCCTGAGTCATCACCCATCAAACATAAATGTCTGAAGCTCTTTCACTGCAAACAAAAAGGACGAACAGATATGTGTTTATCTCAGAAAAGCACCGACATCCTGTTCCTACAAGCATGTAGAACCGATTTCAACACTGAACGGCTAAATTAAACCGTAGATTTGTATTCAGGACAGGTTGGTCCTCTGATAGTGTGCAGGGGGATAATGTCATAAAACCTGTTGTATCTATAATATTTCAGTCAAGGACCTCCAACTAGATCATCATCAGACTGCAGAACCACATCTGAAGGAAGATTTTTCTTGTTAGATCCAACTTAGAACAAAATGATGAAACTATTCCTCATCTGTCTCATATGCTGGGGACCCCCTGAAGGTCCCTGGACCCTGCTTTGGGAACCGCTGTGTCACAGGTTTCATTGTTGTCATCATTGCAGTCATCATCACCAGCATGGCATCATCATTATCATTAAATTTTGTATCACCATGTTCAATATTATCATCATCACCATTGTCACCTGTTGCTGCTGTTGCTGTCATCATCATCGTTGCTGTCCTCATCATTATTAACATCATTATAATCTAAGAGCATCATCATCATCATCATCATCATCATCATCATCATCATCAGCACCACTGATAAGGAAATATGTATAACCTTGTCACTGAGAGAATATCAGAGTCCAATGTAATAGACAGATAGTGTTTTTTGGGTCACAGGTTACAAAAGTATAGAAACATTGTTAAATTAAACTAGTAAACTTGTTAAACTAGTAAACTTGTTAAATTAAACTAGTAAACTTGTTACACTAGTAAACTTGTTAAATTAAACTAGTAAACTTGTTAAACTAGTAAACTTGTTAACTTAAACTTGTTAAATTAAACTAGTAAACTTGTTAAACTAGTAAACTTGTTAAATTAAACTAGTAAACTTGTTACACTAGTAAACTTGTTAAATTAAACTAGTAAACTTGTTAAACTAGTAAACTTGTTAACTTAAACTTGTTAAATTAAACTAGTAAACTTGTTAAACTAGTAAACTTATTAAATTAAACTAGTAAACTTGTTAAACTAGTAAACTTGTTAACTTAAACTTGTAAACTTGTTAAACTAGTAAACTTGTTAAATTAAACTAGTAAACTTGTTAAACTAGTAAACTTGTTAAATTAAACTAGTAAACTTGCTACCTGCCTCTTCACTGGTCATTGTGGAACCTTCAGTGGGAGAAAGTTAAGGTAAAGTGAGACTGGTAACCGGTGAGACTTCTCCGTAGGAACGTTTAGCTTAGCTGTTAGCCTTTAGCCATGTTATTGGCCACGGTGCTTTGCAGTGTCTATCCTTGGCTGGCCTCTGTAGTGCAGTGGCTTTGCTGTGCTTTATTTACAAATGTGTTGCGGTTTCCGTCGCCCTCTAGTGGTCAGAAAATTTCGCTTATAGCAGCTTAACCTGAATTAGTTCATAGTCGGAGTAAGCGTAATCGCATTAAGACGTGGAGTATTCTGATGTTAGTCGCATTATTGAAGGACATTTTAGACATGTATACACATTACAGTATGACTCTTTGTCAAAGGATTTGCAGAGAAAAAAGATGACTGACACCAGGAAACCAGGTTGGAAGTCCCAACATTTTTGTGGTGAGGCTGAAGCTGTCACCATGCTCAGGATTTTGAGGGAAGTTTTCAGTAAAGTCTTAAACTGTCGGTGTCTCCAGTGATTCTCCTTTGTCCTGTTAATCGGACTTTGCTCTGCAGCATGAATATGAATGGAATTAATCAGATTATTGTCTTATTTAGAATAAGGCTGGATAATAACCGTCGGATTATTGCCGTCCATGTAAACATAGTCAGTGTAATTTTCACATCTTGAAAATCGCTTCCAAATAGTTGCCTCACATATTGGAATCTGTGCTACATTGTCTCATACTCATACTATGCAAGGACATTGAGACAGTTTAGCCTAGAGTGATGAGCGATGTCAGATATACAGTGTGCGCCCAAGCTTTGGAATGGACCTTGGCTGTCAGGTGGCTTCTGCTGGAACTTGTAAAAGATGACACCATTAAATCAGCCCATTGTTATTCAGCATTGGCTCATGTAGGCATGAAAAGTCAGGCTTTTGTCTCATTAGCAACCCTGCTATTTCTCCCACCATGTTACCACAACATCAGAGTGTTCCCTCCTGCCTGGGCTTGAGGTAACACAATAGCCAGCGGTAAATGCTGAACATCATGCAGCACAATAAACCTTTGTGTGACTTCTCTGTTTGGGTGAAATTAGCTTAATGCTGTAATAACTGTTTTGAATTGATTTAATGGATTTATGTTAAAATCAGCCTTTAACTGCTTAGTCATGTACTTTTATTGCCCCGGTTACACATCAATTCAACCATTACAGACAAAAAACAATATGGCTTATCAAGGTGTATGTGTGTGTGTGTGTGTGTGTGTGTGTGTGTGTGTGTGTGTGTTTACATGGGCTTGCTACCATGTCTAATATGAGGTGTTGATAGATGTGTGTCACCTTGGCTCCCTTGCTGACAGATGCTGAGTTATGGGCCCACAGCAGGTGTGACGCAAACTAATTGTATTGGAAAAGCACACAGCACCGGTGTCCTCCAGAAGAATCACCTGTCCTCTAACATGCTCATAACGCCATTTTTGGCTGATATTGCATAGTTATTGCATTTACAAGAAATTTTAGGCTTTCAGAGTGACTTACAGTGAGTCCAGAAGTATATAGACATGTTTTTAATCCTTTTTTTTAGTATACTGAATAAAAACACAAACGCAACACTTTTGTTTTTGCTCCCATTTTTCATGAGTTGAAATAAAAGATCTAAGACTTTTTCTATGCACACAAAAGGTTTATTTCTCTCAAACTGTGTTCACAAATTTGTTTAAATCCGTGTTAGTGAGCACTTCTCCTTTGCCAAGATAATCCATCCACCTGACAGGTGTGGCATATCAAGATGCTGATTAAACAGCATGATTATTGCACAGGTGTGTCTTGGGTTGGTCACAACAAAAGGCCACTCTAAAATGTGCAGTTTTATCTTGAAAAAAGACATTTATTAGGCACTGAACTATGGATCTCACATGAAAAAGTCTTAGATCTTTTATTTCAACTCATGAAAAATGGGAGCAAAACCAAAAGTGTTGCGTTTATATTTTTGTTCAGTGTAGAAAAAGCTTCAATTCGTAGATCAGCAAAATGACAAGTGACCAATAGGGAGGTCAAAGGTCAGGGCTTTATACCAGTGGTTCTCAACGTGGGGTCCGGGGACCACCAGGGGTCCTTGAGGGGGTTCCAGGAGGTCCCCAGCAAACTGATGAATTATTAAACTTTACCATCATTTTATTTCCAAGAAGTTAACACAGTTAGAGGATGTACAAGAAAGTCTGTTTTGGTCATAGTTTCTCTGTTATCTCTCTACCTACAATACAGATAGTCATGGAATTCCACACAAAATCATATCTATATCTAACTTTATCCTGTGATCATGTAAGAGTGAGGTGCTAGGAAAAGAAATAGAATAAGACAGTGCTTCCCAACCATTTTCCTTAAGGGAGCCCTATTCTGTCACTGAGTAAACAGACGACCCCTGACGAAGTGACATATTTTATGGATATTTCATATTATATTCAATGCATAACAATAACAGCACAGAACAACTGATAACTGTACAATTAACCCAAATAGTGAACGCAATAACTGCAGGAAGTTTGTGTAAAATGAGCAATTTGGATGAATATTGAGCAGATTATGTGAATATTGCATCAGAGATTTGTTTTCCTGATATTTTAGGAACGTTTTATACAATTTTCTGTATTATTTATTTTTAACTATCATACATACTTATTATGCTTATTTCAGACAAATACAGTGTTTTCTTCTCCCTGACGCTCGGCCGTTGTTCTATTAGCTCTTTGGTTGTTTTAACTGTGAACTTTTCTAATGCAGAACGAGGCTGTTTAGCAGAGAGTGAATATAGCTTGAGTTCATGTCTTCACCGCGCCCTTATCCTCGTTTATCTCTTAAAAAAAACATCTAAACTTTAAAAATAACAACTACATTTAGTTCTTTTCTTCACAGAAATTAATGAAATGCTGAGATATACTGTATATATACATATAGCTTTGGCGACCCCTAGTGGGGGTCGGGACACCTAGGTTGGGAACCAGTGGAATAGCTAAGGAGATAGAGAGAACAGATTTCTTAGAGAGTAAATAGAGTTATTAATTGCTGTTGTCACTGTCTTTGTCGCTGTCACAAAAGCCCGACCACCACTGTAAGGTGTTCATCTCGCTTCCAGATGACTGACAAGGTATTTGTGATATACAGATGAGAAAAAAAAAACCCAGAAGCCAAACAGGCATTGCAGAGAGCAGCTGTGGATTGACTGTATGATATATTCCCTAAACACATCACTACGAGGCGGGGGTTTTATCTCCCGGCCCGCAGTCACTCACATTCAAAACGCCAGACAGGGCCGGGTGTCCCACTGTATTACAGCAGGAGGTGTGATAGAGATGGAGACGTGGGAGGAATCTCTGGCGTACGACAGCCAATCAGAGCACACCTTATACGTTATGTCGGCTGTGATTATGTTTCCTAGCCGTTATCTCCGTGTCGGCGACGCGCTCGCGGAGGAACGGCTGATTCGTGACGCCGTGGGAGCGTACGTGTCAAACCTGTGTGTGAGAGAGAGAGAGAGAGAGAGAGAGAATAGAGTAAGAAGGAAACGAGAGAGGCATGTAAAAGTTCCCACATCCACAGTTCATTTATCTGTCACCATAATAGCTCAATCCTCCTGTTATCCCCTCTCTGCTCACACCTCTGTACATGTGTAGGACCCCCCTGTAGACCCATTTATGTGAACATGCACACCCTGAATACACGCTGTCATCTATCACACGGTGTCTTTTCTCACACTCTCCCATTATTCCTGTCACGTTTCTATATTTCTAAGAATTTTAATAATCCTCCACCTTTTCATAATGCACAAATGTTCTGCTGCTGCACACCCTATTGATGTTGGAATCCAGCCCTTTTTTTTTTTTTTTTTTTTGCACATTTTCATTCATACATTTCTAGAGTGGTGGAACTGCTGGCTGTGTATGTTCATGTAACCCCCATTTGCCCCCCCTCCCATCCCCCCCATCCCACACAGTAACTTGGACCCCGGCTCCTTAGACCCCCCCCTTCCCCTAACTGGAACTAATAACTTAAACACTTGACTATGTTGCACACGGATATTACATACCTCTGGAATATATCTTATATCTTATCCAAATCCAAACCTGCATTTATTATTTGCATTTGTCACTATAGTTTTCTATTATGTACATTACCTTTATTTTATTTTATTACCTTCCTGTACTTCCTTAGCATTGTTCCGCCAATTGCTGCTGTGGCACCTGAATTTCCCCAAGGGCATCAATAAAGTGCTATCTTATCTTATTTATATCATAGTTTTCTGTGCTGTATCCTATTACTACTTGCTTCTCCAATGTTTTATCTAATCCAATCTAATCAAATCTGATCTAATCGAATAAAAAAAATCTCTCTCTCCTTAGCTCTTATCCTATTTCTTTGGTACTTCACAATTACATGATCATTCTATGGTCCCAGAAATATTGTAAGAGCTCTAAGATCCTGACCTTTGCACTCCTAAACCTTACCATTGTTTGCTTGTACTGTTGCTGTCTAGCAGCCTTGGTTCCCTCCATTCAGTCCTAGCCAAATAAAGCCGTGCCTCTTGCCAGCTCTCCACCACTCCCACCTTTTTTATTTTTCTCTCCTGCATGATTATCTCCTGACCACTTGTCCTCTCTTTCTTCGAATGCAGAGTCACCATTTTGTGAGAAAGTAACAAAGCAATGTGATGGAGCTGAAACACCTGTTGAATGAGAGGAACTATGTTATTTATTGCCAGCATGGTGAGAACCCTGTGTTTTTTTTTGCGTGAAATCTGCAGAGATCTGTGAGATATCTGCAATGTGTGCTGCAGCCACTTCTTCTTCCTCTTTTGATCCATTATCACCCGCACATCTCATCACCGATTTGAAAAGAGCAACTGCAGGTGGAGGATGAGATGAAAAACAATATAAAATGTTCCCCGGGTATCCCGGCGGTTGAGCGGGTCACACACACACCAATTACACAAGAGGTGTCGGCTTTGAATCTGCATCATTTCCTTTGTCATGTTTCATCTTCCCTGTCACTCTTCACTGTAATTGAGCTAATGAAGCGGAAATGCCATAATAAGATCTTTAATAAAAACCCAGACTAGGCTGATCCCATTTCTTGAACTCTGCTGCCACCTAGTGGACAGTTTGTGCACTTCTTCTAAGGCAAAACCCAGAGTGCAGCATGGGAATGCCGGCAGTACCCACCAAGGACCCACTTTTGTTAAAAAAAAAGACATCTGAGTGTCATTCTTATACATTCTCTCATTGTACTTACTTCTATTATAGAGAGAAATTAAACTATTCCTCATTCTTTCCTATGGAACACATGGAATAATATAAAACATGGTCTTCTTCTTCTAAAATTCAAGGTGTACAACTCTACAACGTTGAACCTTGTATTAGGAAAGCAAATTGACAAAAAGAAATACAAAAAAAGTAAAACTTTTAAACTTCTAATCAGAGCAGAGCCGAGCGGAGCCATTAATTTATTTTCTCCGAGAACTCATCTCGTCGAAGGCGAGATTTATTCAACAAGACAGGCCCGATCCCCTCTTCACCGGCTTTGAAGTACACTGCGATTTGATTTGAATAATATCGAGTGCGAGGCAGAGCTCATTTATCTTCTCCTCTGGCTCTCGCCCACCTCTCCACCTCTCTCTCTGCCAGTCAGCTCGTCAGCGTTGCAGACGGCGCCCAAGCCTCCGCCGGCACGATGCAGATTGATAAGGGGGTTCGGGCGACGTTAAGTGGGTGTAACTGGTAGGATCCGATACAACGCCAAGCGCACCCCCCCGGGGCTGTGGCGGACACGCTCGAGAAAACAAACACGGCATTTTCGGCGGCGGTTCCAGCCAAGGAACGAGAGCTACTCACTTTATGTGCTGTAATTATATAACTCTTGTGTGCCACATCTACCCCATGACTGTAGCAATAAGAAGGGGGGAATGTTCCCTGAAGCACATATTGCACACCACATTTGCTTGCAGGTTCACGCATACATGCAAATTACAATGCTGATAGTAGAAGTGACAAAGAGGAAAATGTTTCGAGTTTCCGTGATAACTTTATTCTTTGAAGCTACAGTGTTGGGAGTTAAAAATACTTCTTTGCGGATGACGAGGGTAAACAACACACGCGCACAGTGACAAGGTTGGGCGGATTCATCACAGTGATGATATTCAGGTAGGCACACTCCGAGATAAACACTTTAAAATAAGTCACAGTAAGTCTTTCATCATTTCTACCTCGGGATGACAGCGGAGCATTCCGTTGCCCACATTCACCAAAACACAGCGTTTCGTTTTGAAAGGTCCTATGTCCCAAGACTTCAAATGAGCAGTAGTCATTGTCATGCAGAGCCCCGATTATTCAAGCCCAAACTCTACTGCGTGACTCATAACATTCAGAGAAACCGACACAATGGTTACGGCAAACAGTACCTATTGTCATGCTGTAGACTTTCCATGCAAAAGAGGCAAGAGGACACAGAGTTCCTCAACACAGTGCAACAAACACACAGCCCCCGCATGTATTTTGTTGGGGATGGTACTATATAATTCAGTACAAAATCCAAATGTAATATTAATGTTGTGCAGTGGTTCTCAAACTTTTTAGTGCTAAAGACTCACAGATAGTTTGGCTGAGGATCCCGGAACTGGGATGCATTTTGCTGAAGATCCGGACAGATGGACTCTCTGTTTCTGGAGATACGTTACAAATGTTCAAGGGGCCCCTTGGGGGTCCGAACGCACCAGTTTGAGAACCACTGCTCCCGTGATATGGCCTGATATCTATATCTGCTATGTAACAGGTATTGCTGGTGATTGGAGATATACAGTACAGCTTATACGGTTACAAATGAGCCTGGTTTACTGATCAGGGTTGGGTCAAGGTGGGGTCATTTCAAGATCTAGGTGTAGGAGGTCAAGACAGGTTCAGCTCTCTTGTCCGAAACCTCGCTCTGTAATCAGGTATTGGTGCTAATGCGAAAGTCGCAGGGGAAATACAGTGAGGATTGTCCTGCGGGGAGGGGGACTGGAGAGGTTCAAGGTTATTTTGTGGGTACATCTAATGGAAAAATGATCGTCCTTGCCGGGGCGACTTCACGATTACATTTTTATGACAGGTTAGGGTCGGGGGTTGAAGGTGACTGGAGTTAGCGGGTTTAAATCTAGCTAACGGAGCATGGGTCGTCCTTGCAGGGCTTCACATCCCCTTGCAGTAACTGGATCATGACGGCCTTGGTCAGGTAGCTGGAGGTGCCTCTCTGCCCCACTGGTGGGGTGTTGTAGAACGCCTCCATGTTATCCTGGGTCAAAAAATAGAGGATGGACAGATGGAGAGAGAGAGAGTGTGTATGTGAAGTGTCCTCAAGGATGTGAAAAGTGTTAATAAGTCATTAATAACGCTATTATCATATAACAGTATTAACAGAATTCTGCTGCTATGAGATCAGTTTTTTGAGAATTGGATACTGTAACAAAAAAATATCCTATCGTAGTTATATGACTTTCGCAACGCAACAGCTCAGATGAAATCTCACAAAGATCTATTAAATGTGAAAATGGAAATGGAATCCCAAAGCTTGGTAGCACATTAATTGAGAAAGGAGATGAGACGGTTTTGCCGCAGGTTTTCATTCCAGCCAATCGGAATCAAGTCAGCATTCAGGCCATGTTAAAATGCCAGTTAACATTCGGGTCTAGGTGACACCTCTATACCTGTTTCTCTATGCCCTCCAAGTGACTGCGGTCCCTCTGGAAGTCGTTGAAGGCTTCCTTCACCAGACCGTCCAGATCCACCTTCTCGCCGAACTCCAGCTCAGGATTTCTCTCCAGCACGATGGACACCACCATCAGCAGCTGCTCACACAGGGAAGAGGGGACAAGGCTGTCGGTGACACATTTCAGGGTCAGTGCTGCAACTGCCTGACATATTGCCATTTGAAAAAATTGCCAGTTTGTCCTGATGGTGGTGCTATTCAGCATGACCAAATGTGGTCTGATGCACTTTGGGGCCCTTGCAAGGATGGTCTAGCATTAAGCATTTAGAAAATATGCCTCCCCTCCTGTTTGTGTGTCTTCGGCAACAAATTCTGTTGTGTGTCACAGCCAAATGGCTGATAGTGGTGCTATAGAGCAGTGATTCTCAACCTTTTTCATATCAAGGACCCCTAATTTAGTCCACATTAGAGCCACGGACCCCAATTTGATGAGATTTTGTCTCTCAAACCCAAATCTGAGAATATTTTTATTGTTAGATATGATTTTGTCCAGAATCCCATAACTATCTGTATTGCAGGTAGAGAGATAACAGTGAATCTATGATCAAAATAGTCATTCTTCTACATTCTCTAATAGTGTTAACTTCTTGTAAATGAAGTTTAACAATTCATCAATGTGCTGGGGACCCCCTGGCGTAAAAACTATTATGGCAGAAATAAAAACCAATATGAGCCAAGGAATCTGAGGCCAAAATGTGAGGTGCATATCATAAAATAATAACATCACTTTATTACACATTATTACAAGAAGGCACCACGAGATAAGAATCAAGGGTAAAATACTAGTAATAGGATAAAAGACAAAACATAAAAGTAAGTCTACAAAAAGTGAATTAATAGATGAAACTGCTAGATAGAAAGAAACTGATAGATGATTCTGCTTGCCTAAGCTCTTAGCCTGGTCACCTTAAAGAGTAACTAAACCCCAAAGCCAAATTTGTGGTGAAGCCTGACATCTAATGGTGAAAAGCAGGGTACTGAACTGGCCATCTGCTATTGGCTGGTCTTTGTGCCAAGTGATGTCACCACCTACTGTACTCTATAGAGGGTGGCATCACCTGGCACAAAGACCAGCCAACAGAAGATGGACAGTTCAGTACCTTACATTTCACCATTAGGTGTCAGGCTTCACCACAGTTTTGGGTGGGGTTTAGTTACTCTTTAAGACTGCAAACTGGACTACAAACTGGATCATAGAGGGTTAAAAGGTCTGTGATATAGCTTGGGTTCAGATTAAACCATGCTTTAAAAGTGACTAGTAAATTCTTCAAATCAATTACAAACTTAATAGACAACCAGTGAAAAGAAGAACTTTTGACTGGTGACAGAATAAAAAGAACAACACCAAAGTCATGTCAAGTACAAATCCAGACCCACTTACTTTGATTTGAAAGGTTTTTTTTTTTTTTTTTACTTTGATTCAATTTCTTTTCTCTCTGTACTCTATGGCAGTGTTGGTGAATAGATGTATTACCTCCACAATGATCTGTCTGTACTCGGGCAGGACGATGTTCTTCAGGGTGTCCTCCACCAGCAGGGAGAAGTTCATCTCATACATGGTCATGTCAGACAGGGTAGGTTGCTACCAAAGCAAGAGAGGAAAAAACATTGATCCCTTTCCAACCCCCTCACTGTTAACACATTCTCTTACAGAAAGGCACCTGTTTCATATTTGACAGTCAATTATGTGTGTTTTTCAAGGGCGACAGCGTAGAACTTTTATTTTGACAATGGCGAGCTCTTCAATACGTGACCTCAAGCAACCACTTTCTGGTCTGTGGTGGCAGAAATGAATTGAATTGATACAGTTCAGAGATTTTAAACAAGCAAAGTGAGTACCAGGGTGGGCCAAGAGTGTGAGGGAGAGGCAGAGGCCCTTTCCCAAATGGTTCCCTACCCACTACCACTTCACCGATTAGCATTTATCTTCTGGGTTTGATTTTCCAACCAAATAGCATGTGAATGCAATGCTGTTTGGCAGCCGACTTCGAAGTCCCGGATGTCGGAGCTTCCCACTAGCATGTGAACGCACCAGAAGATGTGTAGTCCTTTCAAATCAATGCCGGCATTAAACTAAATTACCACGCAACGATAAAGTAACTTTGACAAAAATAAACCCTGGCAGGATGTTCACTGTGATGGATTACCTATCTTTCCAAGTTTTAAGTCTCTGCAGGTTGATTTTCATACTGTACTGAAATGAATGGAGCTGAATGGCTGCCTATTCATTAGTCAGTGAAGAAAATCAAGTGTGGTAAATTGTGATGAAGTTTGATGGCGCAGATGGAGTGATGTCTCTCATCAATGACTGAATTTAACTTTTGATGGTGACGAAATTCATGCCACAAAATTCGCTTGTCCACAAAATTCATAATTCATAACTTCACATTACACATTGGGCTAACTTTAGCCATGGGCTAAGCGAGTCACACTTGATTATTGTTAGCCCCAGGTCTACTGTCTACGTAGCCTAACTTGTTCCAGTATTCTAGATTCAAGCATGTTACCAAGTTAGTAGCAAACAACGCCACAATGTCACCTCTCTGGCTTTTTGCAAGACAAACTATGATGAAGAAGAGCCCAACGAGAGGCTCCCAACAAAAAAATATTGGTTTACCTCTTTGTTATCAAAGGTTTGGCGATATTTTACCGTTATTTTCACTCTGTACGGAATGTAAACACGAGCACACTGTGCTAACCCTGCTCTTGACCAAGGCTAACCCTGCTCTTGACCAAGGCTAACCCTGCTCTTGACCAAGGCTAGCTAGCTCCAGGCTAAAGTTGGGGTTAACCCACTTTGGAATGTTTGAAAAGTTTGTGAGAGTGAAAGCCTTCTTAGCCGGGCTAACAGCCATCTTAGCTTGACGCTAAACCTGCTCTTAGCCCTGGGCTGAGCTTAATGTGAAAAGCCCTAAGGTAACAGTTGGCGCCCCATAGCTCTGTGACTATAAAGCTCACATATGTGACTGCTTTTAAATAAATACTGTTATACTGGTCGCTATATAACCCCTAGCTGCCAGTACAGCCACACAACATACACAGTGCTGTCTTTAACCGGTGATGGGTAGACATACAGCAGTAGTGTCAGTGGAGGCAGGTACCTGTGGGAGGTGAGCCCCAGCCACCATAATACCATTGGGGGTTCTCTCCAGGATCTGCCAGACGCGATCGTAGAAACCCAGAGGGGTCCGGTTCAGTGAGCCGTCGATCTGACGCCTGTTCAACCAAGACCTGGGGAGAGACGAGGGCAATACCGGTGAATCAAGTCTTAGACAGGGGAAATATAGCTTAGATAGCTGTCGAGTGTGTCCTAGATTTTTCCTGGGAAAGAAGAACCCCCTCATAGGTGTTTAGAACAGCAAATGTAAAAGCTTTCATGAACTGGCTATAGGTTGAATTACTATTGTGTCAATCGGTGATAGAGAGTAGCCAAATGGACGTTTATTTATATGAAAAGGTCACAGATTATTACTTTAATGTGTCAATGTGTAATAGATTAGATTACATGAAATTATAATAATTTTTGTGGGGAAATTAAGTCATATCAGCAGCAGGAAATAAGATACAGACAATAAAAAGACAGTCAGCAATGAAGATAATAAAACAAATAATTAAAGCAAAAAAGATTAGAGCAACCAAAAGCAGTGAAAACAGATAAATCACTAATAATAAATCCAACAAATTTGTTTTTTTTTCTCTCTATCATACTTGATAGTGCGTGTGTGTGTGTGTGTGAGAGAGTGTGCTTATGAAAGAAAAAGAGCACAGGAGATAACTTCCACGCTATTTGTGTAATTAAGAGTATGTATATGTATGTGATTTTTGTGTGTGTGTGTGTGTGTGTGTGTGTATGTGTTGCTAGAGTACCTGCCGGTGTGCTGTGGCTGCAGGACGTCCAGCAGCAGCTGTTTGACGTCGCTGGGGGACAGCTGGTAGATGTCCTGGGGCGGCATGTCTCCTGCCCTGATCTTCAACTCATGTTTCATGGCCTGGACGATCCACCTGGAGATCCACAGTACACACACTGCCCGTCAAAAGTCTGAGGACACCACATTTTTATTTTTTTACTACTTTCCACATTTTAGAATATTTTAGATTATCAACAACCATGACTCTGCACTATCTAGAGTCGATACGAAGCTAGTCACCAAGACGCACAAGACAAATCACATCATCCAGAGGTGTGGCCAAGTCAACTGACTCGAGTCCCAAGTCAGTGTCAAGTCTTGAAGCACAAGTCTCAAGTCAAGTCCCGAGTCTAAATGTAGAACAGCAAGTCAAGTTCAAGCCAAGTCCATGTCATTAATGTCAAGTCTCAAGTCTAAATGTAGAACAGCAAGTCAAGTCAGAACAAATCAAGAGTCCAGTATCAATTTAATATCTTAAAGAAAACTAAATATCTAGGACTTTTTAATGCAATATGGTTTTAATAGGATACAAACTTGGTAAGAGCATCATGAGTTTGATTTCTATAATCAGTTTCAACTTCAATAAATTCAATCATTCCATACAAATTCAGAAAACAGAATTTAAATTCAGTCGCCTGCTGGAACAAATCTCATCACTTTCAATCTAAGTCATTTACACAAACACAAGATCTCAAGTCAAGACTTCAGAAACCTTTTCAAGTCATCAAAGTGCAAGTCAAGTCTCAAGTCTTCTCTTCATGCATCAAATCAAGTCTCAAGCAATTAAAACTGGGACTCGAGTCTGACTCGAGTCCAAGTCATGTGACTCTGACATCATCTGACAGCCAGCAGTTCAGATATCTGATAGCCAGCATGACCCTCCAAACCCATCCACTCCCTCCTACCCGACTCGGATCTTGAGCATGCCGCTGAACAGCTCGGGGTTGTTGGAGATGATCCATCCGATGTGGATGACCAGCTCCTGCTGCAGCACGGCCTCCCGCTCCCCACCGTTAGGGGCGCACTTGGTGTAGATGATGCCCTTTATCACCCCCGGCGACAGGGGGTTGGAGATCACCTCCTCCTCAAGCCCGAACAGACCCAGGGTCACCTGGCACATAGAGACACGCAGCCATGCACACAAACACACGTACATACATACACACACACAAGCGCACACATGGATGCATACACACACACACACACACACAGGAGGAAGGCATACATCGGACCCAGATACCATTAGAGGGTTGTTTGTAGTACAGCAGAATTGTTGTGTTCAATATATAAAAACTGTGTGTGAGTGTGACTGCCTGCACAGGTGCACAGACACATGTGTGTGCATGCATGCCACGCAGTGTGATGTACTTCCTCCATGGCCCAATTCCTAGACGTATCTTTGTTCCATCAGTCTAAAATTGGCCTGCTCTCACAGAGTCACATAAAAGTGAGGGGGGGGGGGGGGATTACAGATCCCAAGATTACCCTTTTGTACTTTGTTTCTACTCAAAGCTATCTTATGAAAATTACTCCTCATCCGTCTTCCTGAGAGGAGGACACGCTTTTATCTCCTTTAATCTATCTGAAAAGCCGGCCGTCTGATGTTGAAATCCAGCACTTTGAAGACCTAGCTATGCGATTCATCTTTGCATCTGAACTTTGTTTCTAACAGAGCAAAGTGCAGGCGGGAGCGGAAAATAGGGTGTGGAAATGACCTACCGCATATGTACAAGGAATATATTATTAAGTTTTAATATCTACAAGAAATATACTCAAAGCTAGTCACCGTGCCTTTTCCCAGTTAACATAAATGGGGTGGTGCCTCTTATATCTGCCAACTGAGCTACTATTGTGTGCAGGAGACATTCGTCTCGAATTCTAAATCAGCTTTTCCAATCTTGTTGAGAAGAGTATTCCCTCTGGTACGCAATCTATATGCAGATTCACACCTTGAGCTACTTCAGCATAATGAAATGCCTAAAACTCTTCAGGAGGGTAAAAATGAGGCAAGATAACTGACACTCTTGAGAGGTGGCTAATCTCTGAATAGCACTCGACAGGAATGAAATGATGCACTGAAATTCATACACCGTGAGGAACCGGTATCAGACAAATTCCTGGGTCACAAGCTATCAATTGGCACATGGAGTGTGTCTAGACGCAGACTAACACGTGGACACGGTGCACAGGGGGATTTCATGGGGGTCACACTGGCAGCCTTGCTACAACTAGAGCTTAGACACACACACAATGGAAGTTAGCTGTGATGAGGAGTATGACGCATGCTGCCATCCTACTCTAAGCAATTCCCATAGGATGATAGCATGAGGAGCTTATAATCATGTTCAAACATTATGTCCAATTTCCTTTTTATGTAATCAGTGAACATTAAAATCATGTCCCGACATGCCATTCGTCCAAATATCCATTTGATATTCCAATGATTCTACAAAAGGGACAGTTGCGCTACTTAGGCCCCTGCTGTCTGTGTGTCCACTTACCTGCTTGCCATGCACTAAAACACTAGTAATACTGGGTGCAAGGCTGTCCACTAGCTTAGTTAAGAGACTGGCGGCAAGACGGACAACAGACCTGGTGAGCAAAAACACAAGAACATTCTTAATCATTACAGATAACAACTAACAACTAGAACCTTTATAGACTAGATGTTTGATTGATTTTTTTTGTTCAGGCTTTACAAAGTATCAAGCTGAGAATCCAATTCTTCAGCTTCTTCTTCATATATATATATATATATACATATTTTTGATGAGAATATCACCTTGGATGCCATACCTCAAAGGTTCAATTCAATATTTCTAGAAATACATAAAACACTGTGAAAATCATTAACAATTTGATGGAAGGTACTGATTTGTCCCCAGGAGTCATTGCCAGTTGCCTCCCTGATCTTTCAAATTTCAAAAACACAGACAAACAGGTGAATCATTTTTAGAAATTCTGTGCCCCTAAACCTACAAGCCTTTCAAGTTGAGAGCTGAGGCACTCAGAATTAATATTAAAACACTGTCCATCAAAACCCAAGATGAATTCCTTTTGCAGTCAAGACAAGGTGTCAACATTTTTTTTTTAATTTAACCTGACTGAGCCATCTATCCAGCCTTAAAGAAATAGATAGCTGTTGCAGTTGCAGTCCTGACTATTAGATTTGTCTTATTTATTCAAAGCCAGAGGATGGGGGTGGCTTTCTAGAAAATATTTTAATGTTCACTAATTTCTGAATTCATTATTCACAAGAGCGACTGTAGCCTGCCAGTTGCCTCCTCATGCCTGCAGGAATCCTATGAGGGAAAAAAGCAACACACATAAACTGTGGTTATTATCACATGGGAGCCGGGGTTGCTATAGCCACACACATGGACTTGAAGACATCCTTGCAGCACAGTGAACAAATAAAAAAATCTAATCAATGTCATGAATATAATCGGTTGAAACACATCCTCCCTTGATGATATGTTGAGAACATGCCTTGCTTGGAGACTGTGGAATTGATTAAACCTGCAGAAATATGATGGCACACCTTGTGTGTGATGAACAAAAAGGCAACAAAGCTTTAATGTTCATAAGGCATGATGGTGTCAAGCCACTGATGCTTTGTTGGGGAACCTATTTCAAGCTCCACTTCCTAGTCCATGTTAGGTAAATGAGAAAGGGAATTGAACTGAGTATTGGTGTTGTTTCACAGCAAGCTGGGGACCAGCCTCCAGGCTTTTTCTCTGTGTGTAATCAAATTATTCTATGTTAAAAAATCATATTAATTACAAAAACAAACAGCAACAGCGTACAATATAAGTTGTTGAGCTGTACAGTCAGTCAACTTCACCTGACACAAATCCAAACCAAACCAAACTATGGACACAGACAGCCTAGCATGACCGCTGAACAGGGAAAAAAGCTAGGATGAGAAGCTAAAACAACCATCCATTTGGTCCATCCTTAGTGAGTTAGCATAGTGGGCAATGTTGCAGAAGGTGATAAGAGCATAAGGGTCCAGGCTCTGTGATGGTTAATGGAGAGAAAGCAAACACTGACACCAAGCTACTGTACACATCTGAATCAAGGTGCCCGCTAGCTTAGCCAAACTAGCTTGACCTAACTCATGACTCTGTGTGTGTTAGCCTTCTTACTACACTAAACGTGATGGTATAATCAGAAATAGCATTGTTGCCAGCTGGCCAACATTTTAGCAACATGCTAAGATGCTAGACATGCTACAAAAATGGTATACACTACTTGTTACCAGGGTGACTACAGGTCAGTTAAAGTTAAGACTTCTTAAGAAAGATGAGGCATTTTTGATGCCAGTTCAAATGAAATTTAAGAAGAGTTTCACCCGAAAAAAAAATAGCCTGAAGAATGGTGAGTGGTGGCCAAGCTCAAACTACTTAAAATTCACAATCAATAATGAATATTCTTTACCATGTATAGTGTTTGGAGTGAAGTTTCTTGTACATTAACCATGCTTATCTGTCTTTTGTTCAGCTGAATATTTGTACATTTTTTCCAGTGACTGCAAATGGATGATACAGTAGTGCAAATCTGTCCAAATCCGAACACTTTATTCATTCACGTCAGCTTCGATCTTAACCCTTGTGTGTACCATGTGACAAACAACTGTAGGAATTTCAGGCTGTGTGCTTGAAGGGTAATTCCAGTTATTTTCAACCTAGGCCTTATTTTCCTAGTTTTTGCCATCATGACAATTGATTGTGTTAAAAAAAATTGGTCACTTGCAGAACTTCTCGTTTTTCTGAGAAGTTTTCATTTAGCTAACATGACCACATACTGGATCTTTCTACTCGGATATGGGTTAACAAGACCTCTTAGATTGCATTTAAAAAAAAAAAACTATTTTTTGCCTTCTTCCCCGTTTTCTCCTAATTTTGTCATTACCAATTCCCAATGTGCTCCACAGTCCCCAACACTGAGAAAATGGAATCTAAGGGTTTGTGCTTCCTGTTCATGTCAATTCCAAACTAGCTATAGTTTGTCGTTTGTTATGTTAACTTATGAAATTTGATATTAGGCTCCTGAAAAATTTATATATACCTTTTCAAATATGTATGATTTCATGTCACTTGGTTTTGGGAAAAATGTACACTAAACAAATGGAAAATACATCAGAGTGCGTCCAGCCTTGGCCGAGGAAAAGGACCACTGAAGACTCAAACCCAACATTTAGCTGCATTTAAGTAGTAGCATTTAAGCATTTAAGATGTTTTAATGCCTTGATTTTGGATAATTCAACTTCAAACATTTTACTTTCTAAAGACCTGCAGACACCCTGGTTATAGAGGAATCCCATAGATGGGTTGGCTAGTGTTCACACAGCTTTAAGCTAAGACAGCTAGCTAGCCAGCTAACTGGATCTAAACATGCTGAGGCACTAGTCCATCTCTGCCTTATCATTACCTGTTTCCCATGCACCAGAATTGTGGTGATGTGAGGGGCTATAGAGCCTGCAAACTTCTTGATAATGGCCGCAGCATGGCGCACTGCCAGCCTAGTTTGGCCAGATTAAATGGTAGTTATGTTACTGTCAAAATGTCAACAAGAAGAGTTGAAAAGTGAAAAAGACAATCAGAAGAGAACAGAACAAAACAGAACAGAAGAGGAAAAGACCAGGACAGAAGGTTAAGAGTTTTAAAATGATTACATTTCTGGGGACAAAGTGGAGCAAGAACTGATGACTAACAAGATATTATTGGGGCTATGTGATAAATTATTAGATGTACGTAGGTGACCAAAATATCAGCTTAGATCAGTGGTTCTCAACGTGGCGTCCAGGGACCACCAGGGGTCCTTGAGGGGGTTCCAGGGGGTCCCCAGCAAATTGATGAATTGTGAAACTTCAGCATTATTTCATTTACAAGAAGTTAAAACAATTAGAGAATGTAGAAGAATGACTGTTTTGATCATAGTTTCTCTGTTATCTCTTTACCTACAATACAGATAGTCATGGAATTCTGGACAAAATCATATCTAACAATAAAAATATTCTCAGATTTAGGTCCAAGATGCCAAATCTCATCAAATGGGGTCCGTAGCCCTAATGTGGACTAAATTAGGGTCCTTGATATGAAAAAGGTTGAGAATCACTGGCTTAGATAGAACATTGGTCCTGGATGCAGATGTCAATGTTTTTAGATATGGCTTCCAAATACATTTCTAGTGATTTTTGTAGCTCTCCATTATAATGATAAAAACTATGAGATATATTTGGGCTGACTTAGGTTAAGATATGGCAAGTGCAACACCTTGCTATACCAAATTGACACCTATGCTATGAAAACACAGACTGGAAAGCTGTGAAATGTGTGTGCATCTGCATGTGTGTGTATGTGTGTGAGGGTATCTGACCAAAGCTTCCTGCTCCCAGCTCTTCTGTAGATTCTCTCCAGCTCATCCATAAGGTTCTCTGGAACCACAAAGGAGAATATATTTATATTAGACCTTCAAAGCTCATGGATTTACATTCTAAAGACATATACTAATGGGCCTTAGTTACCAATAGTGAAAGTGAAAAATGAGAAAACATACTGAATGTACTTAAAACTAAGTACTATTGGATTTGCCACCAAAGTGTTTGTCCAAATCAAATTATAAGCAAGTCATTTATAGAAATGGCTTTTTGAATTTTTCTAACACGTCCAATATTATCCTCCTTTCTCCATAAATTGGAATTGCCAAATTAAGCAGTTGGTAACTTACCAACCTTCCATTGGCTATAGTGGACTGATTTCTAATTGCAGCAAGGCTTTGCAGGAATAGAGGGCATAGGGAGCAAATTTAGCTGCTAATGGGCAACAGTGCTGACAGGTTCAGCTGTGGCCAACATTTCCTTTGCCGAAGGGAACAACAGTGATCAGTGGAAATCATTGGCAAATTGTATTGCACTGTATGTGTGCGCTTTACCGTCTTTGTCAAGGAAGTCTGGTCCTTCTCTCCTGAGGAGGATTACAGCCAGCTGAGCCTGACTGGCCAAGCAGTCAGAGTCCTGGGCAATGATACAAATACAGACAGACAGAAAGATCAGCCTGGTCAAGAGAGAAACACATGCTGCAAGACAAAACACGATGCACCAAGGCTGCCCTGCGGTATCATACAGGTGATGTGGAGCAATGCACAAATACACAGAGGCACACATATGTACACGCTTGTGTATAAAAACTTATACTCTTAAAGAGGTCCGAAACACTAAAACATGTCTTTTTGAGATGTTAACTAATATCTAGGTCTTGTGTGAGATAGAGGACAACAATACTAGGCATTACCTTCACATATAACTGCATATGAAACCCTGAGAAAAAAAACACTTTATTTCTCCACCGTCACAGTTGTTCAATTTAGAAAAACTCCTCAACTAAGCATCACGATTATTGCAGTCTCATGTTTTTAACCAGATGGCACTCAGCAGAGCGCATACCTCTGCCAACACCATGCAACTGTCAAGATATGCCAGTTCCAAATGTCGGATTTTCACAAAAAAGTTAATAATTTCTTCCTTGCCCCAATACCAACTTGTTTCACATTCCCACATGGCCAATCAGCAGTATATTTGTTCAGTTTCCATTAGGGCTGCCCTTCTACCACAGGACCAGATTTTGGAAAAATTGGCAGGGCGGTTATGTCCAAACCAGAAATGAGCTCTCCAGTGCCTTCATGTTGTGTGATTGGGCCAATAATGGAGGGTCTGACTCATCTTCTGTCTGCTGATAGGCCACAAAGTTTGATGGTGTTATGTGAATCCAGGTCCGAACTAGGCCACAAAGTTTGATGGTGTTGCGTGAATCCAGGTCCGAACCCTGTTGTTTTTGTTAGGATTCTTCTTCTTCTGGTTTTTATGCCAAGAGCAATTTGGTGATATCCACCAAATTTGGAGATTTGGTGGATAGGTTTGAAATCTCCCCTACTACTCAGGTTAAAAAAAAAAAAACGGCCAGAAGGTGGCACTGCTAATGAGCAACTGTACGTTTTGGCCAATTTTCCTAAACCCCGAGGTAGAGCGCAAGCTGGAATCTCGGTAGGCTACAGAAACATATTTTCACTTTTCCACAAATGTGATACTGAATGGATATGCACTAGTGAGGTCACCAGCAGTTTATTAAACAATTTCAACAGCCTATGGGTTAGTTTTCTGTAAATAGTCTGTTTTAAATGGTGTAGATAGATTTACTAATGACATGAATAATGTGCTAGGTTAATGGTTTCAGGTCTTAACATCGTACAAAGCAACTGAAATAATTCAACAATGATGCTGTAGGCTTCTTTTGAATATGTAAATAGCGCAATATCATTTTTCTAACCTGGTATTTCCCATCCTTTCTGATATTATCTGCCATGCTTGTGAATTTTTGGCCAGGTTCTGATATGTTTTTAATGTGGAGTTATATAACTCCTTGGTGCTCCGGTGACTACAAAACTTCCACCTCCTGTAAATGTCGGAATGCCATTGGACACGCCTCGTAGAGGTCAGCGTATTTGGACAAAGTTGCCAAAGTTGGTCAAAGTTCAATATAGTTGAACTTAAGGTGCAAAACCTGGCGAAATATCAAGGCGGTTTGCACCGCTTTTGGCTGCGCAGCTGTTTGGGAGAGTGCTGCCGCGTCCTTCATTGAAAACAATGGCTTGCTCTGCGCAATGCCGCGATGTGAAAGCCCGGTAAGGCCTAGAATAAAACATTTTTTTCTTCAGATTCCTCGGCTCAAGATGAATCCATTGCACATACTGGTTATTACACATTTCAGCTTTGACAGTTCTCATTCTCTGCTATTTTGAATTTTATGCAAAACCTTTTTTGTTATTTCTCTCGCAAAGTTGATCCAATTGGCACAAAACTTTGCACACAGCATACCTGGTTATCCTATATATGGGGCCAGAAGTGTGTCAGACCACATTTGGTCATGCCCCATAGTGCCACCATCAGGCCAACCTTGCATTAACACCTATTCTTTTATTTCACCTACAAAGTTGCACCAATGTCCACCAAATTTTACACACAGCATATTTCAACTGCCTACATCATCTTTATTCACAGAATTTTGATATTTGTAACTGTTTGACTGTCGGTTGCACAGCATAAATTCACGGATTAATGCAGAAAATTGTCAAAAAATCTCAGTTGCCCATCCTGGCCACTAGATGTCACTGAAGGACAGCTGAGCTTTTATCACTCACAATCAGTCTGGCTTCCAGCCTGAGGTTTCCCATTAGGGAAATTTCTACTGCATAGAGGGCACAGTTTTATAGCAGATATAAATGATATTTCAGTGTTTTATGTCTAGTTTATCTCTTTACTGGTTTAATTACCGTTTGTTTTTTGGTATTTTTCTTACTTCCTTACCAAACCTAGATGATGTGAGATATTTCCAGTGCAGCTACAATGGAGTTTGATATCAGAAAATGTTTCAGCGATCTAAAACATCAATGGTGAACGTTTTTGGTGTCAGTGCCTCAGAATCCCTCCTCTCTGGTCGACTCACATGGAACTTCTGTATGATCTCGTAGGTGGATCTCTGCCGCCACTCTTCCACGTTGATCTCCGGCTGCTGCTCCAGGTCCGAGGCATTCGGCGTGCTGGTCTGTCTCTTCACCTTGGAGTGCTTGGGCAGCTCCAGCTCCTCGAAGCTCTTAAACTCTGGGATCCTGCACACACACACAGGAGAAAACAGCGTTCATCGGACCCAGGTACGATTAGAGTTTAGTTTATGAGTACACATGCACTCATAAACTGCACATACGTAAGCATTAACACATATGCATACATGCATACATTAGTTACATTGATTTCTTGACCTTGCAAATACAGTATATCTATCTCTGTTAGTTTCATAGTTATTTTTCATAGTACTGAAAAAACAATTATCATCTAATAGTAGAAATCCAAGATCCAGATCACCACCAAAATTGAATCAGTTGTTCCTTGGCCCAAGGTCCAACTGTCCACCAAATTTCATGTATATCGGTTTTTAACTTTTTGAGATGTCCTGCTGACAGACAGACGGACAAACTAACAGGGGCAAAAACAGAGTCTCCTCGGCGGAGGTAAAATATGACTGATGATGTGCCAGAAAGACAGGAAGCTCTTACTCGGCCTCATTGACACGCAGGAAGTCCAACTGCTCCACGACCGCTCCAGATATCAGGGTCTGAAAGGTTCACGTGATAAAAGACACATTAAACGATTTACAAAATGGTTCTTCTGACATTGTGGGCTGCAATCAACTGGGGATTCCACAGTAATATACATGTGCAAATGAGTAAAGAAATGTACCGAGGAAACATTTGGGAGCACAAAGATAATACAGGGGAAGATATGAGAGAATAGAGCTGCATAAATCCCAGAGGGGAAGTTTGTCAGGTGACACAGCATACACAACAATAGTTTGAAAAATGGAGACGGTAACAAATAAGACATGCAGTCGCAGGCTGTGCAGTCAGTTCAGTATTTCAAATTATACAAATGTGGATGGCTGCAGGAACAAGCGGGTGTCTAAGTCAGTAATATGAGGTAGCAGTGAAGAGAGCAGTACAATATGACTAGCTAGTGTGGTCTAAATGTGATATTAGCCATTCCAACTGAAGTAAACTCCAAACAAAAATAGAGGCGCCGGGGAAGAGCAATCCCACCACCCATAACAATGAGAGGATAAAGAGTCGAGGTGTTTTCAAAGCGGCTGGGAGTTTGCTGTGAAGTGAATCGCAAAATAGGAAAAGGAAAGGGAAAAACTCAAAGGGAAAAGAAGGAAACATCTGAGGAAGTCTCTGGGCTGAACACCACGAGCGCACGGGGAGAGGAGCCACTGCTGTCGAAGCCTGTCATGAGTTTGCCAAAGCAGTTGGTTATAGTCGAAAGTTAAAGTGAAAATACTACTTATCTGCCTTAACTTTTAGGACATTTTTTTTTGTCACTGATCACAGCGGTATCAGCATTCCCTCATGCACTATCTGCTGCCCGGTAATGTGAACCGACTCGTAAATTCACCGCCACTGGCTGTCAGATTACCGTTGCTCTGTTGTGAGTGGAGGTGCAGGTATCAGCCACTGAAATAGTTTGCTAATGAAAGGCAACCTATGTAAGATTTTCACTTGAATCTAGCCTACAATCTTCTCAGTAGACTTTGTAATCTATACCCGATGGGACCCGAC
>NW_027283739.1:0-34556 GCF_046629955.1 Centroberyx affinis
TGGCCTATCTGGATAGATGCATGGGGATCCAGGGAATCCAGGAGAAGTGGAATTTTGATTCTGTGACTCACGGTTCAGGAGTTATGGACCAAAACGTGCAGGGGGCTGTTATAGCGCCACCATCAGGTGGATTGGTGTCATTTTTGTTGCCTGAGTAGTGGGTGACATTTCCAACCTATGTGGAAAGTTTGGGTGCTGTGGGGCTTATGGTTTCTGAGGTGCATATACTTTTAGGGCACGAGAAGAAAAATAATAATAAATATAGCCGCATGCGGCAATGACGGGGTCCAAGCATCTGGTGACCTCTAGGGTAAATGCGTGTTATAGACACCAAATTTTGCACATGGCCTCAGAGTTGATACCTGCACAAGTGCACCAACTTTGGTTGAGATAGCACAAGGCGTTCATGAGTTATGGCTCATTTTGTCACATATGTGCCACGCCCTACAATTGATTGGCCTGTAGCGGCCAAACGATATGGAGTACAGGAAATCTTTTCATGACTTTTAATCAGGGGAGGCCAGAGATCATGCATACCAAATCTGGAGATGATTGCCTCAACGGTGTAGGAGGAGTTTGCAAAAATAGGTTTTTGAGAAAATTCAAAATGGCGGAAAATCTGATAAGTCGCCAATGGGCGTGGCCTATCACAATGATGCGGCTTTACCCAAGGAATACAGGAACACAAGAATTTTGTTTCTATGATGTATAGTTACTGAGTTATGGGCATTTAAAATCTGAAACGTTGCTGTAGCGCCCCCTATGGGTGAAATGACAGGACATTCGGGCTGGTATCTCAGAGTAGACATCTACACATGTCTACCAAATTTGGTGCAGGTAGCATAATGCACTCATGAGTTACGGCAGTTTCTGTGAAATAGACCCCGCCCACAACGTTTGATTAAACTTTGGAAGCTAATTAAATCAGAACGGTAGGGAATATCAAACCGATTTCCATAACTTTTAATCATGGGGATCCAGAGGTGATGCACACCAAATTTGGAGATGATTGCCTCAACGGTCTAGGAGGAGTTGGCAAAAATAGGTTTTTGAGAAAATTCAAAATGGCGGAAAATCTAGTCAGACGGAAATGGGCGTGGCCTATCTGGATAGATGCATGGGGATCCAGGGAATCCAGGAGAAGTGGAATTTTGATTCTGTGACTCACGATTCAGGAGTTATGGACCAAAACGTGCAGGGGGCTGTTATAGCGCCACCATCAGGTGGATTGGTGTCATTTTTGTTGCCTGAGTAGTGGGTGACATTTCCAACCTATGTGGAAAGTTTGGGTGCTGTGGGGCTTATGGTTTCTGAGGTGCAGATACTTTTAGGGCACGAGAAGAAAAATAATAATAAAACAAGCAGTGATGAGCGGGCCCTCGCCTCCGTGTGCAAGTCGGGGTGTGTTGCAGCCGCGGGGCATGTAGATGTCCTCAGGCCTGGACTCTCGTCCCTCATGTGAAATCCGGTGCAGATCGGACAACGTACGCTCAAGTTCACACCACTTCCTGTCGCCAGTAGGCGGCGCTATGGCTATAACCGAATATCGGCACGTAGACGCGTTCAGGCCGGGACTCTCATCCGACATGTGAAGTTTGGGCCAGATTTGACCACGTAGAGTCGCGTTACAACCCACTTCCTGTTTGGTGTCGCCAGTAGGTGGCGCAATGCCTATGACTCCCAATCGGCCTGTAGATGTCCTCAGGCCTGGACTCTGGACCAGCATGTGACATCCGGTGCAGATCGGACGACGTAAACTCAAGTTAACGCAGCTTCCTGTTTCACGGCGAAACATCGAAATTGGCCGCACCGCCATGGCAACGCCGTGCGACGAATGCTCCCGATCTTCACCACTGAGCGTCATCAAGGTGCTACGGCTTTTCTGACCACATTTGAGGTGGATCTGGCCAACTTGCTGGGAGTAGTACACCACAGTATAAAACATGACATTTCCTGTCGCCAGTAGGTGGCGCTATGACTATAACCGAATATCGGCACGTAGACGCGTTCAGGCCGGGACTCTCATCCAACGTGTGAAGTTTCGGCCAGATGTGACCATGTACAGTGGTGTTACAACCCACTTCCTGTTTCGTGGCGAAACACGGAAATTCGACGCCACGCCACGCCCACGCCGTGTGACGAAAACTCAAGCTTTTGATAACTCTTCATCGTCCAGGTCTTTTATACACGCTGACCGAGTTTGACGCGGATCCGATCATTCGCCTAGGACGAGTTCGTTAAAGTACGACCCCTGCAAACGCCCCAAAACGCCCCAAAATGTCGCACTCAATTCAAAATGGCCGACTTCCTGTCGGGTTTCGGGCATGGCACCAAGAGACTTTTTTTTAAGTCTGGACACGATACACGTGCCTACCAAGTTTCGTACGTCTAGCTCAAATAGAAAGGCGGGGGCTTTGGTTTTGAAATTTTGTAGGGGGCGCTATCGAGCCATTTTGCCACGCCCATGTCCAAGACCCATAAAATATCAAATTTTTCACCAGTTCTGACGTGTGTGCACAGTTTGGTGAGTTTTTGAGCACGTTTAGCCCCTCAAAAATGCGAGCAAACTATAAAAATAAAAATCATAAATAATAATAATTCCTTCAGTTTCAATAGGGCTTCGCACGAAGTCGTGCTCGGGCCCTAATTAAAACTGCAAGCAGTGATGAGCGGGCCCTCGCCTCCGTGTGCAAGTCGGGGCGTGTTGCAGCCGCGGGACATGTAGATGTCCTCAGGCCTGGACTCTCGTCCCTCATGTGAAATCCGGTGCAGATCGGACAACGTACGCTCAAGTTCACACAACTTCCTGTCGCCAGTAGGCGGCGCTATGGCTATAACCGAATATCGGCACGTAGACGCGTTCAGGCCGGGACTCTCATCCAACGTGTGAAGTTTCGGCCAGATGTGACCATGTACAGTGGTGTTACAACCCACTTCCTGTTTCGTGGCGAAACACGGAAATTCGACGCCACGCCACGCCCACGCCGTGTGACGAAAACTCAAGCTTTTGATAACTTTTCATCGTCCAGGTCTTTTATACACGCTGAGCGAGTTTGACGCGGATCCGATCATTCGCCTAGGACGAGTTCGTTAAAGTACGACCCCTGCAAACGGCCAAAAACGCCCCAAAATGTCGCATTCAATTCAAAATGGCGGACTTCCTGTTGGGTTTAGGCCAGGGCTCCAAGAGACTTTTTTTTAAGTGTGGACATGGTACATGTGCCTACCAAGTTTCGTACGTCTAGGGGAAACAGAAAGGTGGGGGCTTTGGTATTGAAAATTTGTAGGGGGCGCTATCGAGCCATTTTGCCACGCCCATGTCGAAGACCCATAAAGTACTTGAATTTTCACCAGTTCTGATGCGTGTGCAAAGTTTTGTCCGTTTTCGAGCACCTTTAGCCCCTCAAAAATGCGATCAAACAATAAGAATAAGAATCATAATAATAATTAAAACTGCAAGCAGTGATGAGCGGGCCCTCGCCTCCGTGTGCAAGTCGGGGTGTGCTGCAGCCGCGGGACATGTAGACGTCCTCAGGCCTGGACTCTTGTCCCTCATGTGAAATCCGGTGCAGATCGGACAACGTACGCTCAAGTTCACACAACTTCCTGTCGCCAGTAGGCGGCGCTATGGCTATAACCGAATATCGGCACGTAGACGCGTTCAGGCCGGGACTGTCATCCGACATGTGAAGTTTGGGCCAGATTTGACCACGTAGAGTCGCGTTACAACTCACTTCCTGTTTTGTGTCCCCAGTAGGTGGCGCAATGCCTATGACTCCCAATCGGCCTGTAGATGTCCTCAGGCCTGGACTCTGGACCAGCATGTGAAATCCGGTGCCGATCGGACGACGTAAACTCAAGTTAACGCAGCTTCCTGTTTCACGGCGAAACATCGAAATTCGCCGCACCGCCATGGCAACGCCGTGCGACGAATGCTCCCGATCTTCAACACGAAGCGTCATCAAGGTCCTACGGCTTTTCTGACCACATTTGAGGTGGATCTGGTCAACCCGCTAGTAGTAGCACACCCCAGTATAAAACATGTCATTTCCTTTCGCCAGTAGGTGGCGCTATGACTATAACCGATTATCGGCACGTAGACGTGTTCAGGCCGGGACTCTCATCAAACGTGTGAAGTTTCGGCCAGATGTGACCATGTACAGTGGTGTTACAACCCACTTCCTGTTTTTTGGCGAAACACGGAAATTCGACGCCACGCCACGCCCACGCCGTGTGACGAAAACTCAAGCTTTTGATAACTTTTCATCGTCGAGGTCTTTTATACACGCTGACCAAGTTTGACGTGGATCCGATCAACCGCCTAGGAGGAGTTCGTTAAAGTACGACCCCCGCAAACGCCCAAAAACGCCCCAAAATGTCGCAATCAATTCAAAATGGCGGACTTCCTGTCGGGTTTAGGCGCATGGTACCTACGGACTTTTTTTTAAGTCTGGACACGATACACGTGCCTACCAAGTTTCGTACATCTAGGGGAAACGTACGGCCGTGAGTATTTTTTTGAAATTTTGTAGGGGGCGCTATCGAGCCATTTTGCCACACCCATGCGCGAGACCCATAAAATATATAATTTTTCGCCACTTCTGACGCGTGTGCAAAGTTTCGCAACTTTTCCAGCACGTTTAGGCCCTCAAAAGTCAGATTTATTTGTCCGAGTAAGGAGAAGAAAAATAATAATAAAAACAAAAAATAATTCCTTCAGTTTCAATAGGGCTTCGCACGAAGTCGTGCTCGGGCCCTAATAATAATAATAATAATAATAATAATTCCTTCAATTTCAATAGGGCTTCGCACGATGTCGTGCTCGGGCCCTAAATATAGCCGCATGCGGCAATGACGGGGTCCAAGCATCTGGTGACCTCTAGGGTACATGCGTGTTATAGACACCAAATTTTGCACATGGCCTCAGAGTTGATACCTGCACAAGTGCACCAACTTTGGTTGAGATAGCACAAGGCGTTCATGAGTTATGGCTCATTTTGTCACATATGTGCCACGCCCTATAATTGATTGGCCTGTAGCGTCCAAACGATATGGAGTACAGGAAATCTTTTCATGACTTTTAATCATGGGCATCCAGAGATCATGCATACCAAATTTGGAGATGATTGCCTCAACTGTCTAGGAGGAGTTAGCAAAAATAGGTTTTTGAGAAAATTCAAAATGGCGGAAAATCAAATATGTCGGGAATGGGCGGGGCCTATCACAATGATGCGGCGTTACCCAAGGAATACAGGAACAAAAGAATTTTGTGTCTATGATGTCTAGTTACTGAGTTATGGGCATTTCAAATTTAAAACGTTGCTGTAGCGCCCCCTATGGGTGACATGACAGGACATTCGGGCTGGTATCTCAGAGTAGACATCTGCACATGTGTACCAAATTTGGTGCAGGTAGCATAATGCACTCATGAGTTACGGCAGTTTCTGTGAAATAGACCCCGCCCACAACGTTTGATTAAACTTTGGAAGCTAATTAAATCAGAAGGGTAGGGAATATCAAACCGATTTCCATAACTTTTAATCATGGGGATCCAGAGGTGATGCACACCAAATTTGGAGATGATTGCCTCAACGGTCTAGGAGGAGTTGGCAAAATAGGTTTTAGAGAAATTCAAAATGGCGGAAAATCTAGTCAGACGGAAATGGGCGTGGCCTATCTGGATAGATGCATGGGGATCAAGGGAATCCAGGAGAAGTGGAATTTTGATTCTGTGACTCACGGTTCAGGAGTTATGGACCAAAACGTGCAGGGGGCTGTTATAGCGCCACCATCAGGTGGATTGGTGTCATTTTTGTTGCCTGAGTAGTGGGTGACATTTCCAACCTATGTGGAAAGTTTGGGTGCTGTGGGGCTTATGGTTTCTGAGGTGCATATACTTTTAGGGCACGAGAAGAAAAATAATAATAAATATAGCCGCATGCGGCAATGACGGGGTCCAAGCATCTGGTGACCTCTAGGGTAAATGCGTGTTATAGACACCAAATTTTGCACATGGCCTCAGAGTTGATACCTGTACAACTGCACCAACTTTGGTTGAGATAGCACAAGGCGTTCTGAGTTATGGCTCATTTTGTCACTTATGTGCCACGCCCTACAATTGATTGGCCTGTAGCGGCCAAACGATATGGAGTACAGGAAATCTTTTCATGACTTTTAATCAGGGGAGGCCAGAGATCATGCATACCAAATCTGGAGATGATTGCCTCAACGGTGTAGGAGGAGTTTGCAAAAATAGGTTTTTGAGAAAATTCAACATGTCGGAAAATCTGATAAGTCGCCAATGGGCGTGGCCTATCACAATGATGCGGCTTTACCCAAGGAATACAGGAACAAAAGAATTGTGTTTCTATGATGTATAGTTACTGAGTTATGGGCATTTAAAATCTGAAACGTTGCTGTAGCGCCCCCTATGGGTGACATGACAGGACATTCGGGCTGGTATCTCAGAGTAGACATCTACACATGTCTACCAAATTTGGTGCAGGTAGCATAATGCACTCATGAGTTACGGCAGTTTCTGTGAAATAGACCCCGCCCACAACGTTTGATTAAACTTTGGAAGCTAATTAAATCAGAACGGTAGGGAATATCAAACCGATTTCCATAACTTTTAATCATGGGGATCCAGAGGTGATGCACACCAAATTTGGAGATGATTGCCTCAACGGTCTAGGAGGAGTTGGCAAAAATAGGTTTTTGAGAAAATTCAAAATGGCGGAAAATCTAGTCAGACGGAAATGGGCGTGGCCTATCTGGATAGATGCATGGGGATCCAGGGAATCCAGGAGAAGTGGAATTTTGATTCTGTGACTCACGATTCAGGAGTTATGGACCAAAACGTGCAGGGGGCTGTTATAGCGCCACCATCAGGTGGATTGGTGTCATTTTTGTTGCCTGAGTAGTGGGTGACATTTCCAACCTATGTGGAAAGTTTGGGTGCTGTGGGGCTTATGGTTTCTGAGGTGCAGATACTTTTAGGGCACGAGAAGAAAAATAATAATAAAACAAGCAGTGATGAGCGGGCCCTCGCCTCCGTGTGCAAGTCGGGGTGTGTTGCAGCCGCGGGGCATGTAGATGTCCTCAGGCCTGGACTCTCGTCCCTCATGTGAAATCCGGTGCAGATCGGACAACGTACGCTCAAGTTCACACCACTTCCTGTCGCCAGTAGGCGGCGCTATGGCTATAACCGAATATCGGCACGTAGACGCGTTCAGGCCGGGACTCTCATCCGACATGTGAAGTTTGGGCCAGATTTGACCACGTAGAGTCGCGTTACAACCCACTTCCTGTTTGGTGTCGCCAGTAGGTGGCGCAATGCCTATGACTCCCAATCGGCCTGTAGATGTCCTCAGGCCTGGACTCTGGACCAGCATGTGACATCCGGTGCAGATCGGACGACGTAAACTCAAGTTAACGCAGCTTCCTGTTTCACGGCGAAACATCGAAATTGGCCGCACCGCCATGGCAACGCCGTGCGACGAATGCTCCCGATCTTCACCACTGAGCGTCATCAAGGTGCTACGGCTTTTCTGACCACATTTGAGGTGGATCTGGCCAACTTGCTGGGAGTAGTACACCACAGTATAAAACATGACATTTCCTGTCGCCAGTAGGTGGCGCTATGACTATAACCGAATATCGGCACGTAGACGCGTTCAGGCCGGGACTCTCATCCAACGTGTGAAGTTTCGGCCAGATGTGACCATGTACAGTGGTGTTACAACCCACTTCCTGTTTCGTGGCGAAACACGGAAATTCGACGCCACGCCACGCCCACGCCGTGTGACGAAAACTCAAGCTTTTGATAACTCTTCATCGTCCAGGTCTTTTATACACGCTGACCGAGTTTGACGCGGATCCGATCATTCGCCTAGGACGAGTTCGTTAAAGTACGACCCCTGCAAACGCCCCAAAACGCCCCAAAATGTCGCACTCAATTCAAAATGGCCGACTTCCTGTCGGGTTTCGGGCATGGCACCAAGAGACTTTTTTTTAAGTCTGGACACGATACACGTGCCTACCAAGTTTCGTACGTCTAGCTCAAATAGAAAGGCGGGGGCTTTGGTTTTGAAATTTTGTAGGGGGCGCTATCGAGCCATTTTGCCACGCCCATGTCCAAGACCCATAAAATATCAAATTTTTCACCAGTTCTGACGTGTGTGCACAGTTTGGTGAGTTTTTGAGCACGTTTAGCCCCTCAAAAATGCGAGCAAACTATAAAAATAAAAATCATAAATAATAATAATTCCTTCAGTTTCAATAGGGCTTCGCACGAAGTCGTGCTCGGGCCCTAATTAAAACTGCAAGCAGTGATGAGCGGGCCCTCGCCTCCGTGTGCAAGTCGGGGCGTGTTGCAGCCGCGGGACATGTAGATGTCCTCAGGCCTGGACTCTCGTCCCTCATGTGAAATCCGGTGCAGATCGGACAACGTACGCTCAAGTTCACACAACTTCCTGTCGCCAGTAGGCGGCGCTATGGCTATAACCGAATATCGGCACGTAGACGCGTTCAGGCCGGGACTCTCATCCAACGTGTGAAGTTTCGGCCAGATGTGACCATGTACAGTGGTGTTACAACCCACTTCCTGTTTCGTGGCGAAACACGGAAATTCGACGCCACGCCACGCCCACGCCGTGTGACGAAAACTCAAGCTTTTGATAACTTTTCATCGTCCAGGTCTTTTATACACGCTGAGCGAGTTTGACGCGGATCCGATCATTCGCCTAGGACGAGTTCGTTAAAGTACGACCCCTGCAAACGGCCAAAAACGCCCCAAAATGTCGCATTCAATTCAAAATGGCGGACTTCCTGTTGGGTTTAGGCCAGGGCTCCAAGAGACTTTTTTTAAGTGTGGACATGGTACATGTGCCTACCAAGTTTCGTACGTCTAGGGGAAACAGAAAGGTGGGGGCTTTGGTATTGAAAATTTGTAGGGGGCGCTATCGAGCCATTTTGCCACGCCCATGTCGAAGACCCATAAAGTACTTGAATTTTCACCAGTTCTGATGCGTGTGCAAAGTTTTGTCCGTTTTCGAGCACCTTTAGCCCCTCAAAAATGCGATCAAACAATAAGAATAAGAATCATAATAATAATAATAATAATAATAATAATAATAATTCCTTCAATTTCAATAGGGCTTCGCACGATGTCGTGCTCGGGCCCTAAATATAGCCGCATGCGGCAATGACGGGGTCCAAGCATCTGGTGACCTCTAGGGTACATGCGTGTTATAGACACCAAATTTTGCACATGGCCTCAGAGTTGATACCTGCACAAGTGCACCAACTTTGGTTGAGATAGCACAAGGCGTTCATGAGTTATGGCTCATTTTGTCACATATGTGCCACGCCCTATAATTGATTGGCCTGTAGCGTCCAAACGATATGGAGTACAGGAAATCTTTTCATGACTTTTAATCATGGGCATCCAGAGATCATGCATACCAAATTTGGAGATGATTGCCTCAACTGTCTAGGAGGAGTTAGCAAAAATAGGTTTTTGAGAAAATTCAAAATGGCGGAAAATCAAATATGTCGGGAATGGGCGGGGCCTATCACAATGATGCGGCGTTACCCAAGGAATACAGGAACAAAAGAATTTTGTGTCTATGATGTCTAGTTACTGAGTTATGGGCATTTCAAATTTAAAACGTTGCTGTAGCGCCCCCTATGGGTGACATGACAGGACATTCGGGCTGGTATCTCAGAGTAGACATCTGCACATGTGTACCAAATTTGGTGCAGGTAGCATAATGCACTCATGAGTTACGGCAGTTTCTGTGAAATAGACCCCGCCCACAACGTTTGATTAAACTTTGGAAGCTAATTAAATCAGAAGGGTAGGGAATATCAAACCGATTTCCATAACTTTTAATCATGGGGATCCAGAGGTGATGCACACCAAATTTGGAGATGATTGCCTCAACGGTCTAGGAGGAGTTGGCAAAAATAGGTTTTAGAGAAAATTCAAAATGGCGGAAAATCTAGTCAGACGGAAATGGGCGTGGCCTATCTGGATAGATGCATGGGGATCAAGGGAATCCAGGAGAAGTGGAATTTTGATTCTGTGACTCACGGTTCAGGAGTTATGGACCAAAACGTGCAGGGGGCTGTTATAGCGCCACCATCAGGTGGATCGGTGTCATTTTTGTTGCCTGAGTAGTGGGTGATATTTCCAACCTATGTGGAAAGTTTGGGTGCTGTGGGGCTTATGGTTTCTGAGGTGCAGACACTTTTAAGGCACGAGAAGAAAAAGAAAAATAATAATAATAATAATAATAATCGGAACAATTACAATAGGGTTCCTCGCACTTATGTGCTTGGACCCCTAATAATAATAATAATCGGAACAATTACAATAGGGTTCCTCGCACTTATGTGCTTGGACCCCTAATAATCGGAACAATTACAATAGGGTTCCTCGCACTTATGTGCTTGGACCCCTAATAAATATAGCCGCATGCGGCAATGACGGGGTCCAAGCATCTGGTGACCTCTAGGGTACATGCGTGTTATAGACACCAAATTTTGCACATGGCCTCAGAGTTGATACCTGCACAAGTGCACCAACTTTGGTTGAGATAGCACAAGGCGTTCATGAGTTATGGCTCATTTTGTCACATATGTGCCACGCCCTATAATTGATTGGCCTGTAGCGTCCAAACGATATGGAGTACAGGAAATCTTTTCATGACTTTTAATCATGGGCATCCAGAGATCATGCATACCAAATTTGGAGATGATTGCCTCAACTGTCTAGGAGGAGTTAGCAAAAATAGGTTTTTTAGAACATTCAAAATGGCGGAAAATCCGATAAGTCGCCAATGGGCGTGGCCTATCACAATGATGCGGCTGTAACCAAGGAATACAGGAACAAAAGAATTGTGTTTCTATGATGTATAGTTACTGAGTTATGGGCATTTAAAATCTGAAACGTTGCTGTAGCGCCCCCTATGGGTGACATGACAGGACATTCGGGCTGGTATGTCAGAGTAGACATGTGCACATGTCTACCAAATTTGGTGCAGGTAGCATAATGCACTCATGAGTTACGGCAGTTTCTGTGAAATAGACCCCGCCCACAACGTTTGATTAAACTTTGGAAGCTAATTAAATCAGAACGGTAAGGTATATCAAAACGATTTCCATAACTTTTGATCATGGGGATCCAGAGGTGATGCACACCAAATTTGGAGATGATTGCCTCAACGGTCTAGGAGGAGTTCGCAAAAGTAGGTTTTTGAGAAAATTCAAAATGGCGGAAAATCTAGTCAGACGGAAATGGGCGTGGCCTATCTGGATAGATGCATGGGGATCCAGGGAATCCAGGAGAAGTGGAATTTTGATTCTGTGACTCACGGTTCAGGAGTTATGGACCAAAACGTGCAGGGGGCTGTTATAGCGCCACCATCAGGTGGATTGGTGTCATTTTTATTGCCTGAGTAGTGGGTGACATTTCCAACCTATGTGGAAAGTTTGGGTGCTGTGGGGCTTATGGTTTCTGAGGTGCAGATACTTTTAGGGCACGAGAAGAAAAATAATAATAAATATAGCCGCAAGCGGCAATGACGGGGTCCAAGAATCTGGTGACCTCTAGGGTACATGCGTGTTGTTGGCACCAAATTTTGCACATGGCCTCAGAGTTGATACCTGCACAAGTGCACCAACTTTGGTTAAGATAGTACAAGGCGTTCATGAGTTATGGCTCATTTTGTCACATATGTGCCACGCCCTACAATTGATTGGCCTATAGCGGCCAGATGATATGGAGTACATGAAATCTTTTCATAACTTTTAATCAGGGGAGGCCAGAGATCATGCATACCAAATTTGGAGATGATTGCCTCAACGGTCTAGGAGGAGTTCGCAAAAATAGGTTTTTGAGAAAATTCAAAATGGCGGAAAATCTAGTCAGACGGAAATGGGCGTGGCCTATCTGGATAGATGCATGGGGATCCAGGGAATCCAGGAGAAGTGGAATTTTGATTCTGTGACTCACGGTTCAGGAGTTATGGACCAAAACGTGCAGGGGGCTGTTATAGCGCCACCTTCAGGTCGATTGGTGTCATTTTTTGTGCCTGAGTAGTGGGTGACATTTCCAACCTATGTGGAAAGTTTGGGTGCTGTGGGGCTTATGGTTTCTGAGGTCCAGATACTTTTAGGGCACGAGAAGAATAAGAAAAATAATAATCGGAACAATTACAATAGGGTTCCTCGCACTACGTGCTTGGACCCCTAATAATAATAATAATAATAATAATCGGAACAATTACAATAGGGTTCCTCGCACTTATGTGCTTGGACCCCTAATAATCGGAACAATTACAATAGGGTTCCTCGCACTTATGTGCTTGGACCCCTAATAATAATCGGAACAATTACAATAGGGTTCCTCGCACTACGTGCTTGGACCCCTAATAATAATCGGAACAATTACAATAGGGTTCCTCGCACTTATGTGCTTGGACCCCTAATAATAATCGGAACAATTACAATAGGGTTCCTCGCACTTATGTGCTTGGACCCCTAATAATAATAATAATAATAATCGGAACAATTACAATAGGGTTCCTCGCACTTATGTGCTTGGACCCCTAAAAACAATCCTTACTCTAAATGTAAAGAGAAGGTTTATTTAGATCTCATTGGCAGGGCAGTGCCACTGAGACCTAAATAATGGTATTGGAGATATTTTTCAATCAATAAATTCATTTACAGAACAATCGACAACATGCACTGCCAGTCGACTATTTCACAACTGAGCATCAGTTGTTTAAAAAGCTGACATTTTGACTGATTGTTTATATTTTGAATAGAAATTTTGTAGGTTTCCATGTCCATGGTTGTGAAAAACAATTCTCCCTAGAGACAAGGAAAGTTTTATTAAATTTTGAAACAGTATATTTATGGATCTGTATGTTGTGAAATGGGAAAAAGCTGCACAAGCTGTTTTTCATCTGCAAGCCATACTTTTAGAATCTCTGGATATATAGGCATTTGCAAACTAGACAAACCAAGAAAACCCCAGACTGGAGCCTCAAAAGACAGATTTTTACTATGAAGCAGAAGCCATAACTAAGTGAGCCACAACTGATCACATTTTGACTGACAAAAGATGTTGGTGAATAACCAGGCAAGACTCCACTACCAGATAATGGAGGAAAGTGGAGAGAAGAAGAAGCTTAACTGGAGAGAATTGTGGAATATGAAGGCATCATGGATTAGATTGATTACAAAACCTCAACCAGTGGCCAGCTAGTGTAAGAAGTTAGTGTATTTTCCCATATAATGATGAAAGATGGTGATTATTTGTTCTCTCTAAAACCTCAGAAACTAGACTTAATGCCATCCGTAAGTGAGCCACATATTCCATACTTAACTCCATTATTCTCATGTAGAGTTCACCCTACAGCCTGAAGTGACCTGTTCTCAGCTTCGTTAACAAGAAAGACAGGTTTAAAACCATTTTGAAAGGAAAAAAAACAAAACACATTTATGAGAAAGAATTTATGGAATCTGCACTTTCATGCTCCAGCTTTTATTTCAGAGCTGTTGTCTCCTGACCGCTCCAAAGGCTCCAAAGGTGATCGAGGCTTTGCAGTCAGGGAGCCTATACTTTGGAACAATTTCCTTGAACAGATACGTTCATCTATCTTCTGTTAAGAGCCAACTGAAAACTCACTTTTATAGACTTTCAATTAATATCTTGTTTTATGTTATGACTGCTTTGTTGTTTTGTTTTTAATTCAATTGTCCATTTGATTGTTCTGCTGCATCTTGTAACTTGCCCAAAGTTTGTCTTATATGTGTATATATGTGTATTTATTCTTATTCTTTTAATTGTGAAGCACTTTGTACTTATGTAAGGAAATCATATCACATTTATCATAATTATTGTTTATTGGTCTCAATTCAACAACGTGCCTTCTGGGGGCCTTCAGAAGCACTTGGGCATCTTCATGAGAAAAGGGAAGGGTCCAACTCCTGTAAAAAAAAAAACTCCTGTGTGTGTGTGTGTGTGTGTGTATGTGTGTGGGTGTGTGTATGTGTGTGTAGCAGGACAGTCAGTTTTAGCTGTAGAGAAATGGGGGCAGGTTGGAGCAGATGGCCAGACAAGCTGCAGCCTCGTCCATACCTCCAGGGAGCCATATTGTCTGTCCTGGAATGCTCTCCAGATGACCTTTGACCTCTCTGGTGTGGAGGAGAATGCTGACTGTAAAGTCACGGTAATAGTCTATATTACACACAGTAAAATCACCACATACGCCACATGACTTTATGTTTTCCACGAACGCATTACCTCAGCGGTGCATTAAATGTGCACTTCTGGTAAGAGCGCAGGCCAAGTGCAGTACAGTTAACCCATTCATAAAGTGAGAGGCGCCTCGTTTCACCGTCTCTGCAAACATTTCCTCCTGTCCAAGTGGATTTAGGAACCAGATTTTCAGAGGGAATAACATTACAAATATCGTATATCTTGTGGAAATATTACAAACTGAGACAATAAAATTAAACAACATAAAACCTTCAAGGAAAAATTCACCCTGTTATTTGTGATGTACCTTGCATTTCTGGGCCCATTTCTGACATCGTAGCAATATTTCCAATGCAGCTACAGTAGAGTTTGATCTAAAACATCAAAGGTAAACATCAGGTTTTGGTGTTAGTCCCTCAGAATCAAAGAGCGAGGGCTTCTTTCTAGACTTGCAGAATGCAGCCACAAAACATGTTGTAGTTTTGAGTGAGGGGTGTGTTCTCAACAAGTTCATGTCCCTTTTCTGAAGGTTGTCGAAGGGCATTCTGGGAAATGTTGGAAATCACTAACTGAACTAGAAATAGACAAGATAGGTTGAGGGAAAGTGGGTACAACAAAAAGGTAAATTACAACAATTCATCATCATAAAATAACTCCTGGAATAACATTGAACCTCACAAACGTCACAAATCGATGATGTCTAGCATTGTAAAAATAACCAAGAGTGGACTAAACCATATTTATGGTGTGATCCACAGTCTAAAGTGTGTTTAGTGAAGGTTTCTTAGCACAACAGCTTTGAGAACCTGATCTGCCCCTTTCAATGTAGGTCAGCTTGGAGGCATACAGGCAGGTCATAGCAGGAGGAATACTGTGTGTGTCTGGATTGCTATCTCAGTCACCATCAATTGAAGGGGTCGACTTGACATTGAGCAACGCACACACACACACACACACACACGCACACACACATCCCCCAGACTCGCCGGGGGAACTGCAGCCCCTGATATGGAGGGAGAAGTGGAGGTCTGGTTCTTCATGGTTGGGTGAGCTGTCCTCTCCTAAACACTCTACTTTGGAATTATTTTTACTGTACCTTTTTTATTTTCCTATTCATTCTCCTCGTTTCCTCTCTTTCTGCCTCTCTCTCTCTTTCTGTTAGCATCTGCAGCTCATAAACTCTTTGGATTCTTTCCTTTTCCTTCCAGCGATAACTAATTCAACCCAGCAAGTCCATCACTGAGAAGACTGCGGTGCTTCATAGCTCAATGTATACACTTTTCTGTATTAGTGTAAGTGGCTTTGGTTAAAAGTGTCCACCAAATGACATCGGTTATGTTCATAAAGGAGACACTTGTGCGGTGAAATCCAGGGAAATTATGCTTCATCCTACAAATAGGGCTTCAGCTTTAGCCGGTAATAGTGCAGTAAGTAAGATGTTTACTGTTTCATCGTTCAAAAACCATAATATATCTGCTAGGGTTTGTTTTATCGATATCAGTGACTCAAGGATTACTTTGCCCGGTGTTGAGATTCCTGACTTTCAAAATGTGACTTTATTATTTATGTCAATTTCAGGCCAACATGAGCTGAGCCAGAAACCTGATTATGTTGCTGCAATTCCTCTGTCGCCAGTAGAGGTTGATAAAAGTCATAGATTTGTGTGATAAATGGTGTTTTCATTGTCATGCATGCAGTTGTCTTACAGCTCTAGTATCTTTTTCTCTGCTGTCTCTTTGTTGGATTCATTATACATACATACAATTTGCATTTTCACAACTGTTGCAGATGTTTCAGGAATTGATTGCAGGGAAAGAACATTAAAGGGAGATGCTCATGTGCTGACTGACCTACATATCAACTCTAGTTTACAATATGATCCAAGGAACAGAGAAGCCTGGTGACACTTCAGCATTACATTGGTACTGCTGGTTAACATGGAGCATAAATGTGGGCCTTATCTCAGGCAAAGAAGACAGGGAATCATACTGTGAATTGAATGGAGCATCTGCTTCTTGCCTCTTCTTTCAGTTTATGATATCATGTTGTGATACAGACTTGACCTACTTAAATCTAACGAACAAGCAGGGCATGTTACTGAAAAGTGCACACCTGGAAACACTGCCGGTCAGGATGTAACTGTGTTGTTTTGGCCTTGTGAAAGGATGTTGCTTGTTTTAATCAAACTGATTTGCACGCATGTTGGTGTAAATGGAGCTAAAATGGTTCCAAGTTGTTGTAGTTGTTTTCAGATGTGTTCAGACAGGGCATGATATACTGTAGAAAACCAACAACACCCCCAAACAGGCTTTAGGGGGTCAGAGACGGTACTGGGCTGACATTACGGACTTGTGTGATTTGTGTGTGTATGTGTGTGTGTGTGTGTGTGTGTGTGTGTGTGCATGTTTATGTGTACATACTCCAGGCCTTGGGGCTGCTATGAGGAGTAAATGTAAACCACCTGGAGATACTGGAAGGGAAACCTTGGCTCCTGCTGCTGTAATCCATTACACACAACGCTGATGAAGAACAGTGGTGAGTGAGTTCACTAATGGAGCTCTGTGCCTGTGTGTGTTTGTGTATATAACTGCATATGCCTACGCATTTGGTCATAAATTACAACCAAATAAATAAATAAGTAAATAGTTTCAGTTTTATGTATGTATTTTTAATGCCGGCAGAGCTCAGCCTTGGAGGCAGTTTGCAGTTTAAACTCAAGTACTCTTGTTGAAGGATGGTCTCCCTTCTCATTAGCACTGAGATCATCTATGACCATTGATTTACAATGGAACAAAACAACCAGTGCTAAGAAGCTTTGGGGAAACTTGGCCATGCCATTAGCAAGCTGTTTCATGCCACAGAGAGCTGTGTACCAGTAGCCAAAAGAGAAGAAACCAGGGCACAAGATTGTGTGGATTTAGATTTATCCACCTCAGTTTTCCACATGACACATAACAGCACCTGTCTAATATTCATTCAAACTGCAAAACAAAATGTTGATAGGTTCAGGATAAGAACACCTGAGGTGACAATAGACACAAAGTCAAGTTTTGTGTCATTGTAGGCTAAGCACTCTTGGAGCAGACTTGGTAAACTGGTCATTTGGAGGCAAAGCCGCCTGTGTCTTTCCCTGGGAGCTTTATCTCACTAATGAAGTGTGCAGCCAGGGTGGCAAGTGCCCCGGCTCTGTGGCATTTTATGAGGACAATAGTAAACCTTGAAGGCTCGTCTGACTGGTTACTCCGGCTGAAATATGACCATGGGATGTAGATGAGCACAGGATGCCAGAGGAAGCAGGCTGGAGGGTGGAATCGGTCCAAGCAGTGTGAATTTAAGAGCGGCGCAGGGCCTGCAGCCAGACGGGAGGTTGTGCCCTCTCTCTGCCAACCTCAAGTGCGCTGCTGGCACAACTACAGACAGAAATCCTCATTATCTGTGGCCAATTAACTTAATGAGCCCAGTTTCATATAGTAAGATTTTTATAATACAGCATCATCCTATATGACTCTTCAGTAATAGGTTGCTCTGAGAAAGCCACTGAGGAAAAACTATGACATGAATATTCAGCAGCAGAACTAAATAATGCAATATGGTAGGCTTACAGGGGGAAAAAAATCCGTATTGACTTTTCATTACAACAGCTTTGGCTTTACAGGTGGGTAAAGTTCAAGACTGCTAGCTAGGACAACGATGACTTGTTCATTCACAGTCCCTCTCCCTGAAGTAATATGAAGTTTCTGTGTATCGTCACGGCCACTCCACTCCAGGCCTGCACGCTGTCAGCATTACTTTTCTACATGGCTGTCCCTGTTGAAAACCTAAATCCTGTTCCAACTGATACAGTAAAGCTGGCCTATAAATATATCAAGGGTCACATTCTGACTGGTAGAGCTGGGAGAGGAAGAATAGCGTAGCTTTATCCCAGGTGCTTCAACCGTTTGAAGTAGAATGTGGACTAACATTTAGTGGGACTCTTATGGGTCCCTGAAGGCGTTCCAGGGGGTCCCCAGCAAAGTGATGGATTGTTAAACTTCATCATTATTTCATTTACAAGAAGTTAACACAATTAGAGAATGTAGAAGAATGACTGTTTTGATCATAGTTTCACTGTTGTCTCTCTACCTACAATACAGATAGTCATGGGATTCTGGACAAAATCATATCTAACAATAAAAATATTCTCAGATTTGGGTCAGAGACAAAATCTTATCAAATGGGGGTCCGTGGCCCTAATATGGACTAAATTTAGGGGTCCTTGATATGAAAAAGGTTGAGAATCACTGTTTGTTAGCGGAGCCTCATCAGTGAGTATTTTCAACGGTTTACTTTAAGTGAGAGCTGTAGCCTTTTTATAGTAGATGAGCATCATAATAACCATGAAGACTTGGTAAGTGAAATTTTTTGTCTCAAATATCTACAATTATGTTGCACATACTGTAACTACCTGCAGATTCCCTAGAATGAGAATGCAATGAATTTTACAGACTTTCTTCTTGTCGTTGTTTCAGCTTTATTAAGCTACAATCCATCATGCCATTCCATTCCTAGGGATAAATATGACATTCAATTTGTACATACTACTACAATAAGATGCCACATTTGAATGCTCAGATGAGTTATTGGAAGTTCTCACCAAGCCACCAGCTCCAACTGACTTGCAGCCTAAAAGTGAAAGGTTAATTTAGTAGAGGATGGATATGGAACTGTTGTCTTCCTTATTGCATGTCGGCTCACAACAGAAGCCAAGGCTGCAAGTCAACTTTATACATCCTTAACTCTAACAGGAAGGTTCAGCAAATCTGTTTTCCAACTTTTACACAAAATATGTGCCTATACACGCCCATACATTTCTTCAGTGTGAGGTAATTGTGCATTCAACACAAGATACCAGCATTAATTTTGTCGACACAAATTATGGCGAAAAATATTTGTCAACAAAGATATCTTACATGAGCAAGACTTGATGAAAACTAGACAATGTGAACTTAAAATAAGAATGACTTAAATTTAACATTTTTGTCAACAAAAACAGTAAAATGTATTAGATCAACGGACATTAAATTTGATGTTTTGCTTTTAGCAAGAGAACATAACGTACATTCCACCTCTCAACAGTTTTCTGTTTCTTAAAACTGTAAATTTGCCTGTTATAGCATGAATATGTGACTGAAATGGATGTGACAAAAAGTAGAAGCCAAAATTAATACAAAATGCATTCTTAATGTCAATTCTAGTTCATTTAAAATGACCCTGAGCATTAATGTAATGTAAACATTTCCACATTCGCTTCAAACCAATAAAATAAAATGGAGTAAAGAAAAGCTTCTGCCTCCTTTCCAAGATGACATATTCCCTGTCCATACTGAATATGTACATGAGAGTAAATTCCTCTTATAGGCATGCTGGTGTTATTGTTTACATATTGTATGTTGCTGTAGATATACAAAGGATAAACATGACACCAATTAATCCATGAATCCTGAAAGATTTGTAACATTGCTTCATTTTTTCACAATTTTTCTATGATAGGGATTACGATAGGGACTATCATAGAAATATGCTTAATATATAGTTATATACTGCATTAGATTATGGAGTGCATTCATAGGCTCCAGCAGTAGATATGTGGGAGGGGGGGCTGATAGCTGTTCTGCATATAGGGAGGACAAGCTAAGTGCTAAGGAAGAGAGAGAGAGCAGCGGAGGTCAACCTTTGGCTAGTCTCTGGATCAGTCTGCACCACTCGGCCCTCTTGTGGGTGATGTAGGCCGGGGTGATGGTTTGCACAGGCAGGCGCGGCGAGCCCTCCACCCTCGCCTTCTCACACAAGGCCTCGGCGTTACAGATAACATACATGCCACAGTCATAGCTGTTCTGCTGAGACGGGCTGGGCTCCTCCACAAAGAGCACCTTCCTCCCGGTGCCCAGGAAGGGCTCCAGCTTGTTGGCGATGCGCCTCGCGTGCAGCGAGTTGCTGCCGTTCTGAGAGTCATAGTGGGCGAAGTGGGTGGAGTCGTGATGGTAGACCAGCAGGCTCCAGTGGGAGCCTCCAGCGGTCTGGTTGGAGTTGTCGTTGACGGCGAGGAAGACCCAGCGGCGGGAGGCCAGATCCAGCGGCTCGAGGAACAGGGCTAACTCCTCCGGGCAGGAAGCACACTTGATGAACTGGGTGACCTCCGGGCTGATGAAGATGGTGGCGTCGCCCAGGCCTTTGAAGCGCTCGGCAGCAAAGTACTCGAAGGCGAAGCCGATGACCTGGTCATTGAGCCAGTGAGGTCCTTCCAATAAGGCCACATCAGAGCGTCGCAGGAGGCTGTCCTGGTAGCTCAGCACTACAGGGTCCATTCTCCAAGACAGTCAGTCAGTCTGAAAGACAAGGAGGAAACGTTTAGCACAGGCCTGAGAGAAAAGATTACAGAAACCAGTGGGCTTTACTGGACTGGTGCTGATCAAATTATGGTTCAATCAGATTTTGTGGGCAGTTTTTGGAGTGCTGCACCTATAACAAATCCAAAGATTTCAATCAGATTGTCTGTCTTGGCTTGGTTTTTGGCTTTTCAAGTTAAGATGCTGTTATTTTTCAAGGATTTGCAACGGGCGACATTTTATGGACCCTAACTACCAAACTAGAAGTAGGCAGTGCTGTCACTGCAGAGTATCACGTCACTGCAGTGCGTTTAGTTCATCGTTATTGCCAGCAGGCACGATATGCTCACACTGCTGAGGCGGCTACCATTAGCTAAGCGTCTCAACTTCAAACCGAGGTAAACCATTTGGATATAATGTTAACGTTGGCTTGCAAAACATGAGCCACACGAAATACATACTCTTAATATAATGTCACATACCTGACAAGACACATTCATACAAAATCATCCAGAAAAACTGCAACCTTATCCCTCATTGCAGTTCCAAACGTAAACTGCTCTAAGACCGTAAACATTTTGCGACAGTAGTGTTTGGCTCGAAGTGGGAGGTCCCGAGCTCCGTTGTGATTCGCCGGTTGCAGAGCCGTTGAAAGAGAAGAGAACGGCTCTGGCCGGTTGCATTACCGTCAACCAATCACATCTATCCTCTGTATAACTCCTTCGTGAATGCACACGGACCATCCGGGTACTTGCGGGGTACAGCTACGAAAGCTACCAGTAACTGTCAATGCATATTAGCATTGAAAAGTTACCAATATTTACTATTTTACAGTCATTTGAGAGCAAATACAACCAAACTTGTGGAAGTCAACACAACTGCCATCACGACAAGCTCAGAAAAACACAAAATAGACATACAGATTTGGTTTACCAACTATCTAAAAACATACGGTTTGAGAATTTACCGGTGTGTACCCCGCTTTCTTTTCCTTCCTGGTTACTTCCTGTTATTTCGCTCCGTGCTCGTCTCTCCTCGCTTTTCTCCCCGCCCCTGTCCAGCGTGAACGCGCACTGCGCGAATGTGAGTGGCCGCACTGATTAGCAAGGCAAAAGAGAGACTGAGGAGTTTTCATCGACCGTCACCGAGCAGGGAAGGACTGCTTTTAATTATTTTTAAACAGCTCATAAGCTTGGACAAAAATGCCCAACTATTCGCCACGGTCGTGAATGTCGAGGATTTGTCCGGAGGAGAGCGTTGAGAGAGAAGAGCGCAAGAAAACAATTTATTCTTTGGGAATGCAGGGAATTAAATAGAGACTTTTGCATTTGTGTGTCTACAAGCGCTGCAACCCATCCTGAAAAAGAAGGCTCCGGCGATAGTCCTACTCCAAAATTTAGTTCAGCATTCAAGTCTTGAGGTAAGAGCATGATGTTCAGTAGTTGGACCCTCCAGTGGTTTGTGGGCTGCCCCACACCGGGAAGGGGCTTTTTTGCATCGGAACCAGCGAACGAATCATTGAATTACTTTTGTGTATGCACGAAATCGTAATCTTCTTTAAATTCCACCCATTGCACAAGAATGTTTTAATTTGCCAAGCTGTTTAAGGTGTATCTCGGCTCAATGCTTTTGTTGAATGAATAGTCACAATCAGGTGTGTGTGTGTGTGTGTGTGTGTGTGTGTGTGTGTGTGTGTGTGTGTGTGTGTGTGTGTGTGTGTGTGTGTGAGTGAGAAAGCTTGTAAAAGTTCAGGCTACTGTTCTGTGACATGTCATTTTACATTGCAACTACAAACTGCTTGCTCTACATTTAAACCCTGTGAACTACTGAAACTTGTTACTATAGAATCTATTGTTGCACTCTGCAGTTTAATACTACTACTTTAATACTCCTGGTTGTACCTTTTTCCCAGTCACACCAAATACTTCCTTTGAACCAGTGATACACACAAATCTGATAATCGCATTCACTCTCATCAAGCAACAAAAAGGGGTGTGCTGGCTTAAGTGTCTGGCTTCGCTGGGGCGGGGTAAATGTTCCCATGTATTATTTAGTGGAGGTCAGCCAGAACTGCTTATAATGCAGCGAAGGCAATACAGACTGCAAAGCAGCTGGAATGGCACAGGGAGGTCTGATGGGGTGAAGAAGCTGCTGAATCATGGGGGTCCGCCTCAGGCTCAGGCTCAGGCTCTGCCTCAGCCTCAGCCTCAGGCTCCCACTGGACAGACTGAGCTCTCAACTCACAACATCACACACTGTTCTGTGCAATAATCTCTCTCTTGTACTTTGACATCACTACTGTATCCTGTAAAATTCCTATAGGGACTTATAGTCTGTCTGTGGCATTCGGTAGTCAGTTTATAGTGACCTTGTACTTTGTGGTATTTTATATTTCCAGTGTAGGCTGTAATAACCAGTTCTACAGTACTTTATGGTGTTTTGTTTGTATCTCGTACGGTTTCACTATGATATTCCTATAGGAACTTAACCTATCTGTCTGTCTGTGGCATTCAATAGGCAGCTTATAGTGACCTAATTGTACTTTGTGGTATTTTTTCTAATCTGCTATGGCATCATTATGATATTTCCATTGTAGACTGTAACAACTATTTCTACAGTATTTGATATTTTGTTTTTATCTGGTATGGTGGCACTTTATTATTCCCATAGGGACTTGAAGTGTGTCTGTGGTACTCAATGGTGAGTTTATAGTGACCTTGTTGTAGCCCACTTACTAGTATTTTTAAATCTCCCATCACTATAATATTTGTATAGTGTCCTTCTATTAGATTTGGTATAGGATTACTACAATTCTTAACATCTCCATATTGTGGACTATTTCACAATTCACATCGTGCTTTTTTATGAACAGCAAAACCATCAGTAGTTTGAGTAGCAAGACTTTCTTAATTACTCTTATGCTGTACATCAGTGGTCCTTTTGAACTTGTAGCATTACAAAAGTTAAAAGTAAATGGATGGCCGTGAAGTTCCCGGAGCGCTCGTCCCGCCCTCAGATCTGCACAGGTGATGAGCGTAAAGTGGGCCTGTCCTGCTGGAATGTGAGGTCTGAGAAGACACAGCTGCCAGTGTAGCATGAGAGGCGGCCGGGCCGAGACTCCGGCAACTGGTCCCTGTCGACATCTGACACCCCGCAGGCCCTCCGTCCGCTATTTCTAAATGACTGGCCTCCGTTTGTATCATACTGGGCTGCATCTGTATGGAGAGATATCACTGATATCACAATCTGAAAGGCTGAAGCTCAGGTTTGAGTCTTTGCAGGAACTGAGTCGTACTCGTGTTTGAGGCTCTGTGGTCGACTCGTGAGAAGGTTTTGCACACTTGAAATAACAAGATCTGTCTTTGTAATTAGAGTTTGAATACTAATGAGAATTTTTCTAAAGCTTGTCTCTTAATGAGTAGGCTATATTAGTCCGATTACTGATTACACATAATGAAATCTCAAAACCTTTACAAATCCTGGGATTTCTGTCAGTGTTCTCTTGGGAGAACAATTTGCAACTTCAGGTTTCGTCACCTTGTACATGATGTCCTGTCAGGCTGTCAGTCTGGGGGTGGGGCCATTTGATCGTCTGTCAAAATCCAACCCAATCATATGCCATCTTTCACACTGAAACTGTTGTCATTGGTCGGACTTCCTATCAGTCAGTCAAAGGTACACCAGCAAAGATGACCGCCGCAAGATTTTATAAGCGTCCTTGGCGTTCCTATGTTCCAAAACTAAGTCTTAACCTTTAAAAATTAGTTTCGAGCTTTCAGGGTGTGTGAAATGGTGATATCTCTCTCTCTACATCTGGGGAAACAGTGGGTTCTCGTTCTCTTTAAAAACAGATTTTAAAAAAACAGCAGGAATCTTTCTATGACTCTAATCCTAGTTGATAAAGATTTGGTTTGAAGGAATGAAACACCAGACTTGCAAAGTCACACAAAGGTGTTTGCTCAAGTATGTGATCATTCAATTATTTCAACGTATTTATATTTTTCCTCTAAACTGGAGGTGACCTCAAAAGACAATTCTCAAGAGAGAGACTAGCGGTCACTTTGCAGAGCTTCGGGACATTTCATAGGTGTTGTTTGGCCTAGATACACTACAGACTACCGCAGCCCATCTTAGAAGTCAGACTAGCTGATGCACCGTTACTGCAGAAAGAGCAACATCACTCTGCAGTTTTGAAAAGCTCAGTCATGAAATATATATCAGGAGTAAAAATAACCCTCGCTTTATATATAGCCTAGCATTCTCTTTGACAGTGAAATATGTCTGCGGTTAAAGAAAATGTTTCTGGACCCCCTGGTAGAGCGAACCTCCTTCAGAATAGGTCGGGGAAACAAGGCTGATGCTGCTGAATAGGGGAGGGATAGTATATCTTAAAAACCCCCACAAACATTCAATATGGGATGCTTGATTGTAAATAAGAAGTAGGATACTGATACCTGCATGATATCCTGATGTGGACCAGGCACCAGAATATCTGCAAGTCATGTTTTGTTCTTTTTTCTGAGGATGGGATTTCCAGAATGAGCTTAATGTCGCTCCCACAAATTTCTGTTTAAGTCCACGCTTTTTAACTTTGTAATGAATAAAATATATGATTTCATGACACCTCTGTCCAATTGAACAGTACAATGGAAAAAGGTAATGTGATAAGATAATGTGTTTTTACCACACACACAAAAAATCTAATCTAATCTAAGTCTTTCCCTGTTGAAAGTTTAAGAGAGCGTGACCCTAATGCTGAGGTTCATACTGAACTCGGACTTTTGGGTAACGCTCAACCCCTAATACTGAAATAGGCCTAAACATATTTTTTCATAGCTTCAGCTTGTGAAGAAATGTAGCCTTGTGTGAATGAGGGAACAAGGACTACCAAGGCCGATTATAGAATTTGTTTCATTGTTCTTGACAAAGATATCAAGAATACCGCAAAAAAAAAACATTTCCAGAAGCGAATGCAAAATGCAGTGGCTCTTCAAACATGTTTACAGTGTCATACCCCTTGTTTTGTTTTCTTGATAATCGAGACAACAGCCGTCTTGTGTTGTGACCGGTGCTTTCCATACCCACAAGGCTCGTGTGAGGATTTGTTTCTACAATCTAGCATAATCTCAAAATAGGAACGACCCCAGTATCATTGAGATGTGACCCTCCGAACTGAAGAGCAGCTTGGGGCTGGGGGAGAGCGCACGTCACGTGCCGCACCCTCACATGGTCGGGACGTCCTGAACAGTGTTGTGGCCGCATGATGGGATTGTATGGCGTAAGTGATTGGCATGCACATGAAGTCATTAAAGAGGAACCTGCTTGTGTTGCACTGAACAAAGCTCCCCTTTCTTTGGTAGGCCATTATATGAGGGAGGCTTTGGCCTCAAAGGCTCAGCTTCCCCGCGTTTTGCATTTCCCCTCATTAACTCTGTGGCGCTAACAGTGGCTGGAGTGAGATGGGGAGAAGAAAGTGCATTGTGTTGTTCTTTGCAATTTTATTGACGTGAAACAGGCAATGTGTTCTTCTGTTATTAAACCACAAATGGGATATAGTGTCAACAAACAATACTGATCTGGTGGCAAGCTCTGTTTTTATCCCCTTAAAGTTCCCCTTAATTTACTCTCGCAGTAAATTCTATCCTCTGAGGTTTTGCTTAGGACAGAGAAGTAGGCCGAAGCCTTGTGTTTAAATCCTTTTCTGTTGAGAAACCCCCATGGTGATTTAGTTTATGCTTGAACAATCACAGGAAACTTGAAGGGCATGCAGAGAAAGTAGTTCCTGGGGAAAAAGGCCCTTCAGTTAGTTTTACCTACTGCATCGTCAGTCTTTGCAAATCTGCTCTGAATAATTATGTGATCCAGCCACTAGATTTGATGCGGCGAATATTACTATGTTAACTAAATGATATGGTGAAATTAGATGTGGGCCTGGAAACTTGGGTCCTAATTTGGCTTTTGGTGTAATGACTTGTCTGGTTAGTGGCTGGGCTGAATACCAACTGGTAATGGCACTGGAAAGAAGTAATCCTGCTCAAAAATAGCATCTAAACTTCACAGAGTGTTGCACAAACTGCAAAACAACTTTGCTGCAGATACATGGACACAAATCCTGATCCTAGACCACCCTTTAAATGTGACACCCAGACTCCAGTAATGAAGTGTCATCTAATGCTTTTGACAACACCAGCAGAGTATGGTGACAGCCTAATGGTATTCGCTCCCTTGTTTTAATTGACAGTTCCCCTGTGGGATATTTCCATGGCAGCTGCTACTGGCCAGTCCTCTGTTGGGTTGACAGCTCACAGATAAGTGACAAACCGACTCAACGACAGCCGATGGCCATCCAGGGTCTTCATTGAACATTCCAGCTTGTTTATAGGATGAAGCCTCTAGATGCCAGTGGCCGCTCTACTGCAGGATATTGGCTGATCAGCATTGGAAACAAGAGTTCTGATTTGTTGAATGTTTCTGTGTGTGTGTGTATGGTGACACAGCTGTGACAATAGCTACTGTGGCCCCCTGTAGCCTTATGGTACACACAGGACAGGGGCCTATCGCTAATCCCAAGGCATGTGCTCTTGTGTAATGGTACACAATGCTATCTGTTTGCAGGAGAGTGCTACCATTGAGCCATGATGCCGCTGTAACCGTCAATCCAAACGTGTCGTTTTTCTTGATCATGCCTACATGGCAGTAATGGCCCCAGTGTATTCCACAGCATCAGGTATAATTGAAAACATTCATTTGGCTAATTGACCAGCAAGTGCTCTGCTTTGTGTTTCATGTTCCTCTGCACGCACTCGGTGTAAATCAGAATATTTGTTTCTTAATTAATGAATGTGATATCACGATTTTTCTTATAGGTCAGCCAAAGAAATGAGAAAGTTTTGAGCTTGTTTTATGTATCATGAACAAATTCTCACTGCAGTAGACTTCAGCGATTTCGAGCCCTTATCCCTGAGGAATCCTGGCGGTTTCCAGTAGTCTGTCTAGTGTCAAAGAATGAGGCAAGAGGGGAGGAAAAGGGGAGATAGTTCTGCTTAACTGACAACACACAGGCGGTATGTGATAAGGTTGACTAAAATGCTGCCTGTTCCTCCCCAACATGAAATGGGAGAGATCAGCTCGCTAATAGTTCGAAAGCTTCTCCTGGCTAAGCTACTTTCTGAATAGGTGTCGGTGTAGTTGCTATAAATGTGGGGATGATGTAGCCTAGGTTCAGCTTATGCATAAGTCTTCCCAATAACTACTGAATGGGGGTGGAGGTCATATCTGAAGTGCTGTTGCATAAAATATTTGGGTGGTGTTAGAGAAAATGAAGGAAAATAAAGTTCACTCGTCTCTTATTGGTGCTTATCGCAGCTTTTCTCTCCTCAGGTAAGCTGTCACAGTCACCCAAGTGTCCTTCTCAAGGGACTGACATAATTTCTATTTGTCTCCCACTAAATATGTCAAGTACCTATTGGACAATGCTAATCTCCCGTTGTGGTATTATCAACTGTAACACCTGATGATTAGTTGTAGGACATACGTCTTTTATGCGTCATAATTTGCTTTTGAGGTACAGCCACTTGCTAAAATAAGAGAAAATTGTTAACGAGGGATAAATGTTGTATTAGAAGCTATTTTTTCTGGTATGATTTAGTGCCACTCAACCCCTTAGTGGACAAGGTGAGCACCGATAAATACAAAGCCGCTCTAAGTATTTCTGAGTATTTCCTAATGATAGCGGCGTCCTCGGGTGACAATGCTCACGTTGACGTGGCACAAGTGGTCACTGAAAAGTTTGGAGAGCAATAAAATGGTGTAAAAATTATATCCTAATGCTTTCCCAGTCATCAGATCTCAACAAACTGAACACTCACAGTCAATTCTGGAGTGAATCAGTGTTTGATCATCATCAAAACAACAGATGATGGCATTTTTCATGGAGGAATGGTGTTTTGCTGTCTCAGGGTATCAGGGTACAGTGAAGATGAAGTCTCTGGAGGCTCGTTGCGGGGCAATGTCCTTGTTTCCTTTATTTTGGCACTTACCTGCATTCGTCTTCATTATGCAGCGACACCGTTAAGTGTGGGCATTCACTTACTTAGTGTCTGGTTGAATGATTATGGCCGGACACCCTGCAGAGCATTAGGAGGTCTCTATTGTCTCCACTAAACCCCAAGTCCTCCACTCCGTCTCAGAGAGCCCACTTAGCGGTGAAGCAGTCTGAGCTTGGCAAATATTTTCTACACTGCATGTCAAGCTGTATGAGTGGAGTTGTTGCTGCTGTAGTCCAGGTGAGCTATGAAAGCATCAGATGCCAACTGTAATGAGTTTTTCCTAAGTCCTAGTTTTTTCCCAGTGTGGGTTCAGGAGGAGGGTCGGACCGCTCTGACCCTCTCAGCTGGTAGAATGCAGTATTGTTCTCAGAAAGCGGACTAAGTAGTTTTGTTCTGGATGCTAAGTCCCTGTGGAGACAGTGGGTGAAATAAGTTCATAAGTATTCAAAACTGGATGTGCCTGTTGAATTGGTTTATTCAAAGCTTGGTGTCCTTCAGGGTGTTAAGGGAAAAATCCTCCCTAAAACAGATATTGGTGATGTACCTTGCATTTCTCGGTCTATTTTGTTGTTTGGTGTGTGTGTGTGTTTTTCCTATTCCCATGGATAATGGCGAAATGTAGACAACCTGACATTATGTTGAGATTTTTCCGGCGCAGCTACAATGGAGTTTGGTAGTAGAACATTTTTCTGCCATCTAAAACCTCAATGGTAAACATCAGGTTTTGGTGTCAGTCCCTCAGAGTCAAAGAGCAAACGCTTCTTTCTAGACTCACCATTTTGCACCAATGTTCAACAATAATACAGGGAGAAATCCATCAGAAAATGGGAAAAGATACAGATCTCCACCGACAGTCTTGCTCTTATTATTGCTATCGCTGTCATTATTGCTGTTTCCACCTGCACATAAACCCAGCTGAATACAATATAAGTACAGGTACATTCTCTGGGGGTTGTTGAAAGTCATTCTGGGAAACATAGGAAATCACAAAATGAAGGAGAAGAAGACAAGGTTGACGAAAAGTTAAATTACAGCACTTGCAGAATCCCCTGGAATGCACTGAACATCACAGATTGACGATACATAACAGTGTAAGAGTATCTGAGGGTGGATTTTTCCTTTAACTCAGCAAATCATGTTGCTTGGTTCTTGTCCGACCACAGTTTATCCAAATGTCTCTCCACGTAGTCTCTCTACAGGCATTACAGCGTTGGAACTAGAATAAAGCATTAGGCCATAACCTTATACCTAGCCTCTCCAGAGCTTCTCGCCAACATCTTCAGTCATTTCAGTGAAGCCTGCAACCAAAGTTGCTTGATCATCACCGCTGCAGCCCTAGCTGTCTCTCCATCCACTGCGGCTCTGACTGCACCACTAGGCTCAGATTTCAAAAGCCTGCGGTCTGCCGAAGGCAGACAGACAGCAGTCGGCCCCCATCCTCGGAAGAGCTGGAGAGAGCCTTCGAAACACTGCCCTCTAATTACAGGTCATGTTTTTTTCCTAATGCGTTAAGCAGATGTGCCTCGGATTGTGCTTAACATGCAGCCCCAAGTTGGATGTGATTACCCTTCATTGTTATAAATCACTGAATGCCTACACTGTTCTGTTGACTGAATTAAGTTTATGCTTTTTAACCTTAAAGGTGCATTAAGTAATTTCTGACTTTCTTCAGCCTCTATTGGTGACCAAGGAACTGCAACTGTTTTTTGGCACTGCTTACAATGGCCGGTAATGGACAGAAATGGAAAAGTCACATTTTCACAATAGAGTGAGTAACTTAGTTAAATAGAGCAGAGATCCAACAGAAATGTCTAGTGAAGAGGTAATATATATATATCATGATGCAAAATATTTGTTAATGTTACTTGCTGATTTTTTCCTTAAGAAAGAAATATGTTGCAATGCTTGTCACTCTCTCGTAGCACCGTCCTCCATGTTTGAGAAGTTGCAAATGCGATGGCAGTTGTTTCCAAAATGGAGTGCATGGGCCGGGTGAGAGTGAGTTTTTGAAAGCCAGAAGTCTCAGCACCTGGCGAAGTAATCGCTGAGTCATTGATATTGATCAACAACCATATCAACCCCTGCAGATTTATTATGGTCATTTTGTGCTATGGGACAGTAAAATCTTCCTTACTGCAGGTTTAACAATACCTGAATTATGTTACTTGTTTCATATTCATGCACAGTGTTGGATGAACAGAATGCTTTCTCTGTACTTTCCTCCCTTTTAGAAGTTGAGATCAAAGCAAACATCCAGAATCGGAAAACTCACTCACATCAGTCGGATGGATATTCTCTGCCATCGCATTGGGCTTGTGTTTTCTGAGCTTGTCAGGACCCAGTGGATTCTCCTCAAGCTGTCCAACTCGGATTTTTTATTGATTAGGACAGAATTGCATAAGTGGACAACCTTCGATACGGACTAGCATCCCAGGGAGAATGAGACTGGTGTCTGCATTGTACTGTATCACACAGAGACGTTAGTCAGAAATCAGCTTTTGAACCTCTTGTCAAGGGGTTATGGGAATATCTGAAACATTGATTTTTTTTTATTGGAAGTTGTGTGTAGGGTTTGTTCAAGTTGATTTGATTGAGTTTAACTGAAAACTGGTGACCTTTGTAATAACAATTATCTACTTTTCTAACCTTATTGTGACAACGTGCCTCTTGCTGATAACACACATTGACTTCTCTCTCAACTTTTCCTCCTCCCTTGTATTTTGGTTATCTGTAGAGCCCTCCATGAGGAAATTTTTGCAAAATCTGATCATCTTTTTCCTTAGCCATCATCACTGGTGCCCACTCACACGTATGCCATGATTCATGCTAGTATCATTGAAATAGCCCTGAGTGGCAAGTGATTGTAGGTGTTGAATGCCCTCAAGGAAGGAATCTTCTTTTGCTGCACGACAGAATCCTTTGGCAGCTAATTTGATCAAATTCAACACAGTAAATCGACCATGAAGATGAAGAGCTGATCTACATACCCTGAGGTTGAAAACTCATTTTGTTTCTCTTGATACGCTTGACCTGGTGACAGGTATCCAGAATGGGAAACAATGTTGATCTCTCGGTGCACATTACGGGACATCTGTGTTCATCACTGTGGGGTTGAAGGCGTGTTGGCGTTATGTTCAGTGAGCAGCTACAGTCGTTACTGTTCATCTCCACTCCGCATCGAAAGACGACATGAGGCCTTCTGGCATTTGCAGCCTCGTTTACTTTGTGTGTGTGTGTGTGTGTGTGTGTGAGTGTATTTATGTGCGGGGCTTGCAGACCCTGTAACCAATTTCAATATGTGTATATATTAGGGCTGAAAAAAAAAAAATCTAATTGTGATTATTTGACAGAATATTGCAGGTGCGATTTAAAATTCGATTCATATCATCACAGGTTTTTCTTGTCATACATTTTTTCGAACTTTTGAAATTGTTTAAAGAAAAGTGCTTTGGTTAAAAAAGAATAGATAGAATAGAATAGAAGTTTACCCACAGCACTACAACAAAAGAAATCCATTAGAAAAATTGTAATTGTAGTAAAATTGCAGAAGTTCATTTTGTGATTTTGTTTTTTTGATTAATTGTTCAGCTCTAGTATATATACTGTACCCTTTTGTGTGCAAGTCTTACATTTTTGTAGACCCCAGCCTGCATGCTTGCTGGTGCGTCTTCTTTGTTGGTTTTACAAAGCGAGTGCAGTATGTCTGGAGGAAGCCTGCCGGAGCCCTGGCTGCTCCTCGGCGCTGCCTTGCCCCCGGGCCAGGGGCTGCTGAATGGGGCCGTTTGGCCCGATAGCCTGCCATTCTGAGGGGGAAATGGAGTGTGCATAATCCAGGTCACTGATACCTCCTAGTCTCTCACTGTCTTCCTCTTCTCCTCCTCTTCTTTCATCTCCCCTCTCTGCTGTTGGACGACACTTACCGGCTGCCAAGAGTACAGTCTGACCAATCCTGTTTGCGGAACGGTTCCCAAACTGGCCATAGATAAGCATTTTCAACATCAAAGTTTTTTTTAATTGACATTTCTATATTTTACCTAACTAGATACCAGTCATGGCACTCTCACTGTTGTTTACTTTCTTATTCGTGTCAGAGTCAACATATGTCATGTCAGCATTGCTCTTTACAGGCATGTACCATGAAGTTCATTTCATTTGACATTCACGTGTGGGTTTTAGGCTAGCCGTTACTATCGGCGGTCATAGGGTCGGCAAACTTGTACTGTGGTTCAGTTTCACACAAGTTTAAAGGTCTCTCTTTGAATGTTTCTGCTTCACACACGAAAATAACATTAAAAGTTATGCGTACCTTTTGACCTAACTTGTCCTGTGAAAAGTGAAATCCACCCATTCCTTTTGCTAAGCTGTCTTGCTGCTGTATTTCATAAAATGGAAATCAGTGTTGGCAGGAATATGTTTACCCTTACAGAAAAAATCCACCCCAAAACATTTCAATGCTGTTAAAAATCAACTACTGGTGATGTACCTTGCATTTTGGGCCTAATTTGTTGTTTGGTGTTGTATTTTTCTGGCCAGATATAGATGATGTGTCAAGGTCACAGCAGAGAGAGATAGGAAACACTGGGGGAGAGAGAGAGAGGGGGGGGGATGACATGCAACAAAGGTCCTAGGGTCCCAGATTTGAACCCAGGACATTGGTACATGCCTTAGACCACTAAGCCACCAGGACGCCCCAGCCCCAATGGAGTTTAATTTTCTATCAAATGTAAACCTCAGGTTTTGGTGTCACTCCCTCAAAAACAAAGAGCAAAACCTTCTTTCTAGACTCACCTTTTTGCACCAACATACAGTACTGTGCAAAAGTCTTAGGCACCCTAGATTTTTTATATAAATTTCTTAGAAGTCTTAGAGGTTTATTTGTTTTCTGCATTAGTGTGTCAGTAGACTGCTGTTTACTGTAAATGTTTGATATTCAGAAACTTTTCATTTCATTAGTTTTGAAAACATCTTCACTTTATGGATTTTTTTGACATATGCCTAAGACTTTTGCACAGTACTGTACAACTATCAATACAGGGGGAAATCTATCATAGAAGAGGAAGAGATACCAATTTCTCTACCGACAGCAGCCTCAATAGCGCAGAATGCAATGCAGCTACAAGACATGTTGCATTTTGAGTAAGGGGCATTGGTCATTCTGGGAAATCACTAACTTAAGTAGAAGTAGATAAGCCAGGTTGAGGAAAAGTGTGTACACCAAAATAACTGCTGGAATGCACTGAACATCACAGATTGATGAGATCTAACAGTGTGAGAGTATCTGAGGGTGGAATTTTCCTTCAACGCTTCAACACTTGGATCTTTATAAATCTTCCACAGTAATTGCGTAGTAGTTTTATTAGCCTATGTGCTCAGGCCATTATTATCACAAGCTGTTTCCTTGTAGAGACTTCCATCGCACTGGCCACTGATAACAATGACAACATTAAAGCATTAGCTCACACTTGTTTAGATTTATGACATTCGATACTGGTTAATGTTGAACTGCCCTCTGTTTCACTCTGACATCATCCGGCAGTATAGATCTTTATCTACCTGCTTTCCCCTGAAAACTGAAGATAAAAGGAAAAAGCTTGCAGACTGTGGGACGGAGATAATGCTCCGAGAGAGATTAGAGAAGGAGGCAGGCAAAGAGCAGAACTTTACATATGCATGATGTTGAGTCAGAATGAAGGCCAGCGAAAGAGGAGACATATCAGTAGAAATAACAACAGAAACAAGCCAACAGTGGAATTACCAGAGAGAGAGAGAAATGCTGGAAAGAGACGGAGCTGGAGACGGGCAGCAGGTTTAGAGGCAGGTGTCTCAGGATCAGCCGACACGGCCGTCTGGACACCAGCAATGGGAAAA
>NW_027283740.1:0-5000 GCF_046629955.1 Centroberyx affinis
TCAATGTAAGCTTGCATTTTTTTTTATATATTAATGTATATTGATGTAATTCAGTGTATATTCATGTAATTTAATGTTTATCATGTAATGTGTTAAGTACAGTATGTCAGGTGTGGACCCCAGGAAGATTAGCTGATTGCCATGGCATCTTCTGCAAGCGGCTCAGCGGCTAGCAGAAGAAGAAGAGTCTAGTGATTGTATATAACTGTATGAATGTGAAGCAGAGACATGCTCTAACATCCTTCCCTGGGTAAATAAAGGGTTTTCGTTCTTTCTTTAAAGTAATGACCTGCAACATTTTCATATAAATAAATGTCAGTTTTGCTACTCTAACTCAACAGTGATTCAACCTCCAATTTATTTTTGTTTGGAATCAACAGAAGAAGAAGAACTGGGTAGTTAGCATGAGCAGCGATAGCCACCATGGCTGAACAGACAAAGAAAAGAGAAACTCAAACTGCAGCAACAGAAAATCCAAGCTCCGCCCACACTGTTTGATTGACAGGTGATCTGTGGTAAGAGCAGTGCAGAAACACCACAGTGAGGCTGAGGGACAAAGATGGAGACTAAATCCAAAACACGAGGATCTCTAGGATTACCACTCAAATAATAAATCTCAGTGAGAAAAACAAATAGAAAAAGATTGTTTTTCAGAATCTGGGCAGCAATGGTGCGTTTGTTTTTCTGGTCATCGATTTCCGGGGGGACGGGGTTTGCTTGCCGGATGCTTCATATTGACAGAAAAACACAAACAACGCACACACCCGACATACTGCACAAGTCACACAAACCCAGAGTCGGGCTTATGCACACGCACACACACACACACACACACACCCACACACACAGAACGAGGCGAGTGTGTGTAATCCACCAGCTCTGTAAATCCATCCCATAGTATTAGCCTTTTACACCCAGATCCCACAGATGAGAAGCTTTTCCCTTCTCCTCATGGGAAATAAAGTCTTGGTAGCACTAATCGCCAGGGCAACGCCATGCCGCCCGGTGCCATGTCACTGCCACATGGCATTCTGGGTAGTAACATGAGCCATGACGTACTGTAGATAACGGAGAAGGAAGGAAGATACTGCGAATGCCATTCACGCCTATAGAAAAACGTTGTCTGCTGAACCGAAAATGCACAGGGTCGAGGAATTCATCTCACATATGAATTCAACTCTAAAATTACAGTATTACCAAACTACACATGTGCAAAATGGAGGCACCCGCCAAACTAAATTTAAAGTCAAGACCTTAAAGTCACAATCAAATGCAAAATTACTTCTTCACCAGCTAATTTTCCATGTCATAATACACCATAATATACACCAAAATGTTATTTTCTTGTATTTTTATATCAAAATCCCATTAGTTTTACTTCCTGGAAAACTGTGTATATTTGATGGTTACATCATCACGTACCAGGAGGTGTGAATAAAAATTCCAAACAATAAAACAAAGATTTTTGAACAATCCTGCCCCTCCCATCAAATAAAACTGCTCCAATCAATTTCTCATTGGTTTGGACTTTTGAATGATCCCACCCAAACATCCTGCCCCAACAGGAAATACATCACATTTTAGAGGCATAATGCTCTCAGTGCTGAAGAGATTTTATCCAAACCAACAGCCACATCACTGCCACTGCATGCAGCTCCTCACAAAGCCTGGGAGTTGTGTTGACACTGCCAGAAGTTAGCTTGCATTTAAAGGAATAGTTCACCCAAAAATGAAAAGTCTGTCATCATCTCCTCCCCCTCATGCCAGTTGAAACACAGGTGAAGTTTGTCCATATAACACACAGGGAGGCTGCAGCACAACTCCATAGCAGCCTTCTCCAAAACAACTGAAGTCAGTGGGGACCAGTTCTTCAGAGTTCCAAAAAGACCTACAGTATATTTACACCATCATTTAGTGCAAATCTTAACTACAGCTGATTGATTTGCAACAAATAATGGTGTATAGGTCTTTCTATTCACAGTGTGATTGTTTGGCTGTTTTTGTTTTGGAGCTCTAAAGAACAGGTCCCCATTGACTTCAGTTGTTTTGGAGAAGGCTGCTACCAAGTTGTGCTGGCAGCCTCCCTGTGTGTTATATGGACTAACAAATTTCACCTGTGTTTCATTTGGCATGAGGGTGAGGAGATGATGACAGAATTTTCTTTTTTGGGTGAACTATTCCTTTAACACCAGCTGACAGAGACAGAGTGGGAAAGCGGACCAGCGAAGCCTTCAGCCCTCCAGGACCTAAACGGCTAATGAAGCCTCTCCTCGACACACACCCCGGGCCCGCCGAGAGTCCACCGGGCCTCTGCCGGGCCTCCGCCGGGCCTCTGCCTGGCCTCCTCCTGGCCCAGTGAGCACAGCAGCAGAGGTATTTCCATCATGTGCTGTGGAGAGTCAGCTGCAGCGCCGCTCCACCCAGCTCCCAGCAGCCGACCCCAGAGGAAATACCAACGTGCGCTGCTAAAACAATGTGGTTTTAATCTGTTAGGAGTGCAGGCTTCAAAACTACAACTCAGTTTCTCTGCCGGTCTCTCTCTCTCTCTCTCTCTCTCTCTTAAGTCTCTCTCTCTCTCTCTCTAGACAAGTACGCTTTGTACAAGAAAACACTCTTTCACTCCAAGTTTTTTTTTGATGGAAAGTTATTGAGAAACTGTCTTCCCTTCCCTTCTATCTTTCTCTACCTTTCTTTCCTCCTCTATTTTTCATTATTTCCCCCTTTGTCCCTCTCTCTCTCTCTCTCTCTCTCTCTCTCTCTCTCTTTCACTGTTTCTCTTCTCGTTCCTTCTCTTCTTTCATCTCCCTCCCTGCCACTCTGTCGGCCTTCACATGCGACCGTCACTAATGGACTCCCAGACGGTGCGATCGGCGCTGAAGCGGGAACACAGAAACTCCCTTAAACCTGAAAAAAAAAAAAAAAAAAAAACGCTCTTCGCTCTTCACACTCCAGGCCCCGGCCCAAATCAAACAAGGCCACCGCGACCATTAATGTTTTACCGCCGGTGGAAAAGAAGAAGCCGAGTGGCGCTGGAAGTGGACAGATGATTAAAAAAGCTCAAGCGGAGAAAGAGAGAGAGAGAGAGAGAGAGAGAGAGAGAGAGAGAGTGGGAGCGACCCGCCCGAGACCTGAGAGGCTCCTCCAGAAGAAACGTGTGAACTTCTGTTTAAACACCAAGTCACACCAGTTTCTCTTTCCTCTCCTCACCGCAGCATAATAAGCGAGGGTGGTGGCAGTCATTTTCCGGCTGAGAGAGAGAAACTGTCTGGGTTTTCTTTCTTCCTTTCTTTCTTTCTTTCTTTCTTTCTTTCTTTCTTACTTTCTTTCTTTCTTTCTTTCTTTCTTGCAAGCCTGTCATCTTCCATAAACAGAATTCACAACACCGGGAAAAATACACACTAGGCAGGGACGAAATATACAGCGACTTCCCCACTATAACCCACCAGACGATAATTCAATATTATCGTTTATCATCTTTCAGTGGGATTATATTGTGATGATATGGTGATTCTGGGATATCGAGACGCACAATTCTGCTGTCTGAACTGATGAGAACAAGCAAATTTTATTTAGAAACTCAGACAAAATGAAGTATGGTAGTTTTAGTTTAGTTTGACATCACACCAAACATTACCGGCATGATATTGAACCATTCGGTTCAATATCATGCACATTAATTTGATTATTTGAGCTGAGTCATATATATCGATATCGAAAAAAATCCTTATGATTATCGTGATGTTGATTTCAACCATATCGTCCAGCCCTAACCCACCATATATCCCATTTATATTGACAGAAATTGACCAAAAAAAAAACTTGAAACAAAAGAATGCAGGAACGACAACCAGGGCGAGCCAAGAGGGAAACAAACTCCCATTTCACACCGTTCAGATCACATTTAAAGCTTTTCTTCCCCTCGTTTGTTACAGCAACAGCATCAATAGAGCTTGTATCTTATTTCTAGGGTTGCAGGATCTGGAGACACTTGATCCGAGGGCGTAACGACAAAAAAAAAAAACACAGCCTAATGTGACCACTGGAACTGGGTGTTAAACAACAACAACTATTTTCCAGTTAAAATCATGTTTGAAAGTTGGGTTGTGTTCCACGTGTCCCCAGAGAAAAACACTGAATCCCTACCTGCTCAATCACTCACTCAGGATGAGAGCATCATGTAAAAATGCCTAAAAATTTAAATTAATTTGAATACAGACTAGATTCAAGGGGAGCTCACACTCACGAATGAAAAGAATCTTCTCAAACCGAGATGTCTAAATGCAAAGTTCCCACTTTATTCTACATCTGACCAGTAGAGTGATGTACTTAAGTGGAAAAAGTGCTGAATGTTTTCAGCTTAACCTCCAATCATTTTCAGTGTAAAAAAGAACGCCGATGATGCAACTCACATATGTTTCACACTTGTAACTTTGTGCTATTTTGAATAAATTGAAATGTAACAAATGTAACTTTCCCTCTGATGAATAAACTGCAGAACAGGCAGGATGAGTCTAGAATGAGTCCTGAACATTTTGAGGCCGTATTATTCTATTCTAAACATCCAGTTGGCCGGTGAAATAGTGAAAGTGTCTGAGGAAATATGGAATTTAAAGTGGCACAGAAAGTGAGTTTCCTTGCCCCTTCATTTTTGGATGCCATCCTGAAACCCTGAATTCCTGAGTTTGGATTGTATCCCAGAAGCCTTAGCTACACCTCAGTTGGACCAGGAGGCTTCACACACACACACACACACACACACACACACACACACACACACAACCTCACAACCACCCACATAAGCACACACTCTCACCAACGCATTTCATGCACACATACACCTAGTTATCCTTCACACCTTAAACCCACATCAACACACACACACACACACACACACACAGACACACAGCTGGTGCCTAAGCACCTCTGGTGACCCCAATCGTTCCAACTGTGCAGATTGAGTTTCCACAGCATCTGTGCCGGCCACATGTGTGTATCTAACA
>NW_027283740.1:15000-32500 GCF_046629955.1 Centroberyx affinis
ACACAACTCACATAACTCAGATAAAACGACAGATCAAGACCAAAATAGAGTCACTCCTACCATACTGAAGTATTAAAAGCATATGAGCACGTTCCAATCCAAGTAAAGTGCTACAATATAAAGTGCCAAGTGTCAAGGAGAGCCAGTTCACATTACATTAGAAGATTTAGTCTGTGTAAGGCCACTGGGACGAAAGAGTCTCTGGCACGCCTAGTACTACTAACAGAACCACTACTACTAAAGTACCTCTCCCACTACTAAATACACACACACACACACAAAGGCAATAGGCGAGGAGGTTCTACCTAATTATCCACTGCCAATGATATAATAAGGATGTAAAGCAGAATGTAACTCATCATTCATTCACCCAATTCTTTCACACGGCACAGACGGTGGAGTCACAGTTCACTGCTCGGGCCGGGGCTGAAAACGACTTTGCAGTGATGGAGGACTGTTATTACTGTGATTTCTATTGCTCTGACATATTACTTGTCACGGTCGGATCAGATTTTAATATTGGGGAAATATTAAAATCTAAGATATCTATATTAAAAGCTGTTTCAGCCGGAGCTGAAGAACAGACTCTGCTGTTTCCAATTTATAAATCTTTTCGGATACACACTAGCCTTTCAATTAAACCACTAACAAGACAAAAATATATGTCACATTAAGCATTATGAGGGGAAATACAGCTTTAGAATAATACTGTTTTCTATCTATTATTGTCTTTCTATATATATTTTGTACCTAGCTATTTCTTTGGATATATTCATTCCTATATAAGTATACGACATAGAGGAGTGCATGTCCTGAAGACCCAGGTGTGTGTGTGTGTGGTGCGTATGTGTGAAAACAGGATGTTGAAAGAGAGAGAGGGGAACTGAGGAGCTGTGGTCTCGACCCAGTCAGCACACAGACATCCTGCAAGGACACACACACACACACACACACACACACACACACACACACACACACACACACACACACACACACACACACACACACACACACACACTCAGATACATGCAGACAGGTTCTAACACAAACATGCTGACATGCTAACACAGAGAAACAAACACACAAACACACAGATCTGCATCAATATGCTGATATGCTAACACAGAGGAACACACACACACACAAAGGGGAGAGCAGGAAATAGAGAGACTGAAAAAGAGAGAGAGAGGGAGGGAAAGCGAGACACAGAAAGAGAAAGCCACACACACACACACACACACACACACACACAAAGATTGACCTCAATCCTCCTCCCCTGTCACTTACTGGGAAGGTAAAAGCAGGGAGAACAGCCTTAACAATAGCCTACAATTCCCATAATCCCACAGGCAGACAGACAATGTTAAACCAGTGGACATTACGAAGCAAAAGAATAGCTTCTCATTTTACACCGGAGCACCATAAAAACCTTATTTTTACATCTTGCGGTGTAGACTGCATAACAAAAGGCAGTGGTTAGGATCAAATTAAGTTCAACCACTGCCTCTTTTAGGTTTGGCCAAGGCTGAAAACGTCTGAAAACACACATACACACACACACACACACACACATTTGATGGACACTTTTATCCAAAGCACCTTATTTGAGTAGTGTGAATGCACACATTTTCACCATAGGGAATCATGGTGTTAGTGTGTTGCTCTACCCATTAAATCATGTACTGAGTTGAGTTTAGTTTAATTAAGTTTAGTTCAGTTTAGTTGAATTGACTTTAACACATTTAAAAACATACATGCCTCTCATATTATCAAGGATAAAAGATAAACAGTCAAAGATCATTTCCATCGTGGCACTCGGCCTTAAAACTACAAAATAATAGCAATTTTTTTTTTACACTAGCTTGAAGTAGAGAACTTTTGTGGATAATAACAGTTGTGGGATGAACAGTGATGGAAACACTTTTGTCTAAATCATGATGTAGGCTTGGCATGATCAGCCCAATGAAGGATTCAATTTCATTGCACAACAGTTGAAAAATGAATTTGGACTTTTTGAACTGTTGTCTGTAAAACATCTGTCTACCAGGAAATCCAGAAATGTCAAACCTGCCGTCTCTCCCATGTTTAAAGTCTCCATCATGGGTTTATGATCTTGGTGTTTTGTAATATTACAAGTGCATTTCTTTGTTTTTGTCTTCAGGTGACACCATGAAATATGGCCAACATTAGGCTACTTGACTCTAAAGTATAATTCTTTAAATTCTTTAACGACTTTTCCATTTTTCTTCAACCCAGCTGATGGAAACGCAGCTAATTCACTTTCTGTTTTTGCAACATTTCAAAAAATTTGCCTGAAATTCAGTCGCCTGTCTTTCAGTTGAGGTTTTTTTTTTCAACCTACCTAAACAACAACTAGCAAATCCAATAAAACTTTCAACACAGCACCATATTACTCAGGTAGTCCATACTGTATAGAGGTAGAGACGACTACAGTGGAAGAGTTCCTGAGTCCACAGGAAGCCTCCAGTCCATAAAGGAGAGTTAAAACACTATTAAAACAGTGGTGCAAGGCATGCAGGCTCACCACATGGTGCTGCGTTAAGACCCACCTATGGAAATAATAAACCTATTACTAATGCAAACACACTCACAGGCATATGTGACATGTACTCACACACACACACACACACACACACACACACAGAAGGTTGTGGAACTTGGAGAAAACCCAGTGAGAGTAATGAAACTCATGAGTACTCTCACTCAGACTGGAGTTAATTTAAGTGAAGGAGCAGGAGTCGAGTAAAACACAGTACTCTTTCCACCTCTGCTGTGCACACACACACACACACACACACACACACACACACACACACACACACACACACACACACACCACACACACACACACAGAGTATTCCTACCCTCATCACATGTGCAAAATCCTCACGATTTTCCATCCATAACTAAATACCTCTCTTTCACTTGAGTAAATTACTTTCGGCACGTTTTCCAATTCTACGGCTACTGTTACTACTACTACTCCTTTTACTACTACACTACTAATGTTACTGGTGCTATGACTACTACTACTACTACTACTACAACCACTAATACTACTACTGTTACAACTACTACTACTATGACTACTACTACTACAACCACTAATACTACTACTGTTACAACTACTACTACTATGACTACTACTACTACAACCACTAATACTACTACTGTTCCAACTACTACTACTGTTACTGGTGCTATGACTACTACTACTACAACTACAACCACTACTACTACTACTACTACTACAACTGGTGCTATGACTACTACCACAACTACAACCACTACTACTACTACTACTACTACTACTACTACTACTACTACTACTACTACTACTGGTGCTATGACTACTACTACCACTACTACTACTACTACTACTACAACTACTACTACTTCTACTGGTGCTATGACTACTACTACTACTACTGGTGCTATGACTACTACTACCACTACTACTACTACTACTACTACTACTACTACTACTACTACTACTACTACTGGTGCTATGACTACTACTACTACTACTGGTGCTATGACTACTACTACCACTACTACTACTACTACTACTACTAATACTACTTCTACTACTTCTACTGGTGCTATGACTACTACTACTACAACTACAAACACTACTACTAGTACTACTACTGTTAGCTCTGCTACTACTACTACTACTAAACACACACACAAAATCTATTAACAATGCAAACATAAACACAGGTATATGTGACATGCACTGCACACACACATACAAATGAGTGCTCACACACACTTACCCAGCACACACACACACACACACACACACACACACCTAGCACCAGGGCCAGCAGGCTGAAAGCGCTGAGGCAGGGAGATGCAGAGCAGCTCGGCCTGTACGACCATCCATCACTCTGCCTGCTAACAGAAACACCAACAACTTGACCTGCTATCTCACCGCTTTATCTGCAGCTTAACGGCTCTGTGTCCCTGTCACTGGGGCAGGGACCTGAGGCGGGGGGGGGGGGCATTACATGGGAAGTACATGACTTAGTGTAGAAGTAGAGAGAATCACGGGTGGGAAATTAACACCAGATGATGATACATTTTAGCTCTAACTAGAAGTTAGTCTACTCTACAAGTTACCAACCATCATTTGGACTCCCTCCTATTCTATTCTAAACATCTAGTTGGCTGGTGAAATAGTGAAAGTACTTAAAACGCTAAATGCTTTCAAATCCAAAATGAAAGAATTGGAGGCTAATTCATTTTTTTTTATTTATTCATTTATAATTTTTTTTATTTATTTATTTATTTTTATTTTTACTTGTGGCATGAATGTTTTGTTTTGGTTTGTTTTTTATGTTGTTTTCTTTGAGAAAAGTAATGTAAATCTGTATGATGGTGATGGTTTATACCATGTAAGGACTGTACTATATTGTAAGATTTACGCAAGAACATCAATAAAAAAAAAAAAAAAGAATTGGAGGCTAATTCATTGGAATGTCACTGTTTTTAATTAACTTTCTCAACTGTGTAGCGGACTATTCTTATTAAATGTTTTGTTAGTGTATGCTGTATTTTGCATCCTATACTTTTATTGTAGTCTATTCTGTTCCTATATTTGGTTTTATTGTAAGTCTGAAACCATTTGTTTTTATCTGTGCTGCTGCCGATGTTGGCCAGCTTTCCTTTGAAAAAGAGGTTTTTAAACTTAATGGGAGGTCCTGGTTAAATAGAGGTTAAATAAAAATAATTAAATAAATGATGAGTGAGCATTTATTGCACTCTACCGAGCCATCTGGTTCCCTCTAATGAAGTTTGTCTATATGGTTCTGTATATGTTTGTGCGCTGTTTTACTGTGCATTAATGTTATGTGGTTTTATTGTTTTCATTAAGCGCTTTTTGTGTGCAAAGCAAGTTCCCAATACAGGAAAATTAAGTTTGAATTGGACTGAAGTAAATTCCATGACCCTTCAGCGCCCACAAATCCCATTCACATCCAACTGTTTCTTTTCCAAAACACACACAGGCCTCTAACTAGAGCAAAGGCTGTTATTCTCAATTCCTGAAAAGCAAGCTTTTTTGGCAGCGTGAGGTTTTCATTACGACAGAGGCGATAGCATTCCCTGCCTCTCAGCATATCTGTAAGAGGAGCCCGAGGGGTTCGACCCCCCCACCCCACCCACCCCCCCCGGGGCGGAGGGAGAGACACAGCGGAGGAGAAACGCTCTTCAGCCCCGTCAGCAGCTCTAGCTTTTGTCGCAGGGCTCCAGGGGGAGGAAAGCGATCTGTGGTGAAGGTATACCACGACCAAATCTGCTGTTCTGTAGGAGAAAAGTATGGGGTATACTGTCTGCATTGTATACTGCGATAATCCCTGTATTACATTACACCTACACATAAGGCTCCACCAAATCCCCACACAGTCCTAAAGCATGGGAAGGGATGCGGTTTGAACTGCTTGGAGGACACCTACAACAACGACACCCCACATATATAACAACTGAACTGTAAGAGTATAAAAAAGAAAGAGAAGAGTCCGCTTTGCTTCATTCATCTCATTCTGTTCATCATAAATACCTCATACACTGCTGGAAACTCATTCCTCCTCTACAGCTGCAACCAAACTGCATGCAATGCTGCCTGAATGCACACATAATGATTAAATGCATACGTAACATCCAGTTTAAGGGCAATTCTAGCAAAATGGTTCAATTTGCAGATAATTCCCCAAGAAAATTAGGTGACATCTGGTGTTTGGATTTTAGTTATTTATTAAGATCATGTCAAAGTCTATTTAAGTCCAAGGCATGCTGAGATAATAATAAGCAAAATGTACACAAAATCAGTGTTTATATGTTACTTCTCTCTTGGGATCGTCACTGTTTTATCTCCAAAATGAGGAAAGCAGCCTCGTTTTTTTTTTTTTTTTTTAACTTTGCCATGTATGTTTGAGTTTATCCAATTGGGTTAAAAGGGGTTTTATAAATGGATGGTAGGATAAAAGGATGATAGAATTTTCTCAACCCACAGAGGAGCGTGTAATCCATCAGCTGAAGTTAAAACATCAAAAATCACACTGGATTTGCAGCAACATCTATGGACAGACTTTAGGGAAAATAGATCGCAAATTTGAAACTTTTTCCAGCCCCCAATTTGAACCATTTTGGTACAATCACCCATAAGTGACATTCTATTGTCTGTATGTAGAGTGATAATCTACTGTTAATCATATCCTGCACTAACGCTCTGTATGTGAGGCTCTGCTGTCCCTCTACCACAAAGAGAGAGAGAGAGAGAGAGAGAGAGAGAGAGAGAGAGAGAGGGAAAGTTCACAAACCACGACCCCGAACCCACAGTATCCAGATCAAACGACCAGTCTGGACAACATTTACTCCTCCGCAATCCGCGCCGCCTTCATCTCCGCGGCGCTTCGGCAAATCTGACCGCATGCCGGGGCAAAGAGCAGCGACAAGTCCCGGCTTCACTTCAGATGTCAGAGGAGGGCTGACGGGCGAGGGAGGGCCGGCCGCCGCCTCGCTTCAGAGTCTGAGAGCGTTTTAACCATCGGGGGGGGGGGGTGTTTGGTCCGTGGCACTCTGCCAGGGGGTCCGCGAAAAGTTTTCAGATTCATTCATTTAAATAATCATGATATAAAAAAAAGTTTTTTTGAAATGCACTTCAAATTAGCACTTTTCTCCTGATTTCCCTTTGATATTTTGTTTAGGTACAGTGTTACTTGCAGCGAATTGATTGATTGTTTTATGGGTATTCTGTGTTGAGATGGTGCAAATATTTTTAATACATATCTAATATCTTTCTAATACATTTCTCTTGTGTTGTTCTTTCACATAACTAAGACTATAGAAGTGTAAAAAATAGGCTACGTCAGATTATTCCAAGGGACATACATGTCAAGTCAAGTCAATTTTTATTTATATAGCCCAAAATCACAAATCACAATGAGGGGGTCCCCGGTATATTCTCTACCTTGTAAGGGGTCCTTGGCTGAAAAACAATTGAGAACCTCTGCTCTAGAGCAGTGGTTCTCAACCTTTTTGGCTCGTGACCCCTTAAAACCACTTGACGCCTACTGGCGACCCCCGTTACAGGAGCGCATAGGGAAAGAACGATATAAAGGATGTTTTATCTTTTTTCAGCTTGTTTCAATGAAACCTGTTTAGTATTTCTGCTTAGTTTAGTGTTGCTAAAAAAGCAAAAAAGTTGAGAAAAAAACTGAAAAAATAGACATGATAATAATATAGTGTGTATGTAGTATGTATAGTAGAAATAGATTTTTTTCCCCCCTATCCCATAAATCATCTCACGACCCCCTGGGGGGTCCCGACCCCCAGGTTGAGAACCACTCCTCTAGAGTTCAAAAATCAGCATGAATAAAATACACAGGCTTATACACGCATGTAGACACACAAACATACACAAAGTTACATACATCTGCAGCCTTACATGTATGCACACAGACGCACTAATTCACCCCTACACACTCTCACACACAAATATATGCGCTTGAGCCTTGCACACATACACACACACAGATAAAAGCAGATGTGTGCACTGCCTCGCACGCACACACACAATTCAATTCCTTTATTTAAACAGGTAAGTCCCATTGAGATCGAGATCTCGTTTTCAAGAGAGACCTGTGTACACAACAAGAAAACAAAACAAACAAAATTCACGTTTCACATTCAAGTTAATTCCAGGCAATCCACACGCAGACAAAATAAGAAAACTAAGACAAACAAGAGCAATCCCTATATAATGCATCATCCAGCAGCACCCTAAACGTCTCTATGGAGACAAGTCGGTCCAATTTGAGTGAGTCCTGAAGCCTGTTCCATCTGTTAGGAGCGTGAAAGGTGAAAGCGGTGTTTCCTGACTCTGTGTTCATACGTGGAATGTCCAATCTAATGTGTGCCTGCGAACGTGTCTGATATCCTGTAGCACTGAAACTTAAAAGCGAAGAAAAATACAATGGTAGCTTGCCACATAAGGCTTTGTAAATAAATAAATAAATAACACACACACACAGTTAATGCACTTGCAGCCTTGCATGCATGGCACACACAAATCCATACACACAAATGTATGTGCCTGCAGCATCACACGTATCTACAGTCAGCCAAATGTACCCAAATGTACACACACACACACACACACACACACACACACACACACACACACACACAAAGTATACAAGTGCTTGCAGGCGTGCACGTATCAGGCACAAACCCCTCCCAAACACACACACACACACACACACACACATTACCCCGTGTCCTCATGTGCCCTGAGCCCGACAAGTTAGTCACACCACCACCACCCCCATCAACTCTAATTACACTCTCTCATTTAACCGTTACACGATTAGGAGTTCGCTCTGCGAAGACGACACCTTGGCAGCTCCATCCCAGCAAAAACCCCATAATGAGACTTGTAAAAATCATTCATATTCTGTACCAGGAAGCAGCGCTGTCTGGGTCCACAGTTAACAGTTCAGCTTAAGGACTCTCTCTCGTCCTGAAATACCCTTTCACTGCAACACACGACGCATACAGATTACCTCGCTCCTTCAGGAAAAACCCAAAGAAACCAAATTGCTTCTAGCATGAAAACCACTGCAAAAGCACTCAGAGAGACAAGGATGCATCAAGGTAATCTCAGGTAACACTGGCTTTAGTCCAGTGTATATAACCTGTGTGTTAATCTATGGAAAGTATGGTAAATACACAAGAATATTGTGTAGCTAATTAGTGAAAATCTCCCTGATGCATAATGTTCCTGACAACACAATTTCAGTGTAAACAAATATGTTCACATCCTTTGTTCTGACATCATGTTGTTACACTCTTGTCTTGTACCTTTTCCAAGGGTTGATGCACAGGTTAATACGCTGGAATGAGGCCATTGTAAAGTGTCACCATCATTGATGTAGAGATAAATAAAAAAGTGGGTAAACTGTGACCTCCAGTCGGTGATAATCACAAGCCAAATAAGCACCAATATAAACAAAATCCATCATATTTTCCCCCAAAAAAGATCCTGTCCTCATATAACCTGCATCCGTTTGAAACTGCAGACTATGATGCATCCTAAACAAATACAAATCTTAATCCTATAATACATTTTAAAAGTTGATAGCCTACTCTACAAATATCACAGACAAACTAAAAGACCCTATGGGAAAATGTTTGCAATATTATAGTGATACCATGGGACCACAGACACACTGCAAGTCCCTATAAGAATATTAACAGGAATATTATTGATTTTTTGTTAGGGATACTATGAATTTACATCATATAGACTTATGTCAGCCTGAAAAGGTGGGTATACTCTACTGCAAATGAAAAGTTGGATAAAACTAATTTAGGTCTAAATCCCTGGTTCCCATATCTTCTCTGTATCTCTCCTCTAGCTGCAGCAGAGGGACGGAGGAGAGCAGAGATACACCTGCTGCATTAATGCATGACTGGCTGTGGCTGAGGGGGAGATTAGCCTTGCTAGCTGTCGTTAGCAGCTAAATCTGTCCATCTAAAGCCGTCGCCATCAGTAGAGAATGGACGGGAGCAGAAAATCAATTACGACGCCCCTGGCAAGGTCACCGGCTACTGAGAAACCACCTGAAGGTTGAACCAGGCATGACAGCCTTGGTGGGACTGAGGCAGTTCGGTATCTGAGCCTCTTCTCCTAACTGCATTAAAATGGAAAATAACATTGTCCTGGTTGTGTTTTTTGCTACTTACACGCTACACATTTATTTATTCATTCATCTTGTTATCCTGTATCCCCTCATGTGTATTGTACTTTGTATTTTCTCTCAACTTGGCTGAATACTGTGTAGAAAGACTTATGCATTACCCTGATGTATTAGAAATATGGAATAAAGTAATAATAACCGAGGTAGAGTTAGTGGAGGTAGGTTTCAAAGGTGGCATAAGCTTCGAAAGCTCATATCTAATATCCAAGCTAATATCTATTACATTATTAGCTTAGCAAACTAGCATGTTAGCATGTAAGGGGTAAGTGACCTCAAATACTTAACTTGGACACACTGGCTCCTGAAGGAAGTTAATTTGATTTATTTGATCATCATAGCTGTTTTCATGCTCATAGGGCGTCAGTGTTCATTCCTATCCAGATAAGATGACTTCATGGCTTATGTTGAGTAGCCCATGCTAATCATTGCATTAGCTTGGTAAGTAAGGGTTTGTTAAATTTTGGTAACCCCATAAACTTGTCAACGTTTTTTTTTACCCAAGAAGCTAAACCTGAAAGTGTAGGCTCTCCACAGCTTAACGTTGCTGTTTTCATGCTAAAAAAATAAAAAGGCAGAGGTAATTCCTGGCCAGATATGATGTCTGGCTTCTGTTGAGCCTCCCAAACTAGACTAGCCATTGGGTTAGCAAGTAATAGTTAGGTTGGTGACCCTTTACATGATGCTGTTCCTGAAAGTGGGCTATGCAAGCTAAATCATTAGCATAGCTTATCTGTTTTCATGCTAACGGGGCATGGGTGTTTGTCCTATCCATATAAGATTCCTGGCTTCTGTTGAGCATCCCAAGCTAACATCTGTCCAGTAAGTCATGGTTAGCTTGTTAAAGTAATAGTTATATAATAGTAACTAACACCTAATTATTGCGTTACTAATAGACTAATAGTTAGCTTGGAGAGGCTTGGTTATATCCGTAAACTTGTACAGGTTTGGTGGCCCCTTATGCTGAACCAGTGTGGTCTCCAAGCTTAACTGTTAGCGTAGCTTATCTGTTTTCATGCTAAAGAGGCATGGGTGTTTATTCCTGGACAGATAAGATTGTTGCTCTTGACATCCCAAGCTAACATCTTTCCAGCTTAGTAAGTAATGGTTAGCTTGTTAAGGTAATACCTATAATAATAACTAGGCTAACCATTGAGTTACAGTTAGCATGGAGAGGTTTAGTTATGTCCATGAAGTTGTCTAGGTTTGGTGACCCGTTATGTGATGCTGGAACTGGAAGTGTGGTCTCTCCAAGCTAAATCGTTAGCGTATCTTATCTGTTTTCATGCTAACGGGGCATGGGTGTTTATTCCGGGCCAGATAAGCCGCCTGGCTGCTGTGGAGGAGCAGGCTGGAGGTGAAGGTGTTATCGTGGGAGGAGGACGCCTCCTTCAGCAGGGAGCTGTGCCCTCTCTCCCCGCTGCCAGCCCTCCGTCACACCAGACAAGATTAGCAAGGAGTGCAGCACTGAAGCCAATAGAGATAAGACAGAGAGAGAGAAAGAGAGAGAGAGACAAGCTGGGAGAGAGAGACAGATACATGGATACAGACAAAGGGAAAGCGAGGAGAAGAGAACGAGGGAATAGAGACAAACAGGGAGAGAGAAAGACAGGAGGAGAGAGGGAGAAATGGAAAGAAAAAGGGTAATGCGACAGAGCAAGAAGAAGAGAGAGAGAGAGACTCACAGAGAGACAGGAAAAGAGAGAGAGAGAGAGACAGACATGTGGATAACACTAACCTCACCTCTATTTTGAAGTTTTAAAGGTGTAGTCGACTACTGAAGCAAAGCTTATCCAGATTTAATTCCAAAAGTAGAGCCAGGTTGCCGTGCCTTTGACAAAATTAAGACGTAAACACCAGTCTTGAAGGTTGAAATGCAGCCTCGGGATATAAAAAGTAAATACTAATAGGATACAACCAAGAAAAAAAAAAAACAGAGGAATACCGAGCCTGCCGTTAACTATCCGGCCGCTCTGCACATTCACCTCAAACTAATGTTGATCCTACCAGCGGCAACAACATGAACAAGCTAACTGCTGCAGTGAAAGATGGATGGATAAATATGTGGATGGGCGGATGGCGGTTGGGGGTGGGGGGGGGTTGAATTCCCTCGGCATGGTTTCCCTCTGATCAGCAGGTGGTCTCCAGAAGGGAATGTGATGATAGACTGAGGCAGGAACTTCTGGTATGCCGCCGCTGCTGCTGCTGCTGCTATACTGTAAAACTGCTGCTTCCAAATCCCTCTCCTGCCGTTCACCTCGAGGAACAGCTGTGCCTGTCTGTCCGACTCCGGCTCCTGTAATTTGGAAGGAATGAGCGACGCCATCTCTCTCCCTCCCTCAACCGCTACCGTCTGGGTGCCCTTGAGCAAGGCACTTAAAGGGATAGTGCACCCGAAAAGGAACTACTCACATTTAGAGAGGCACCCACACTTAGAGTTCCAAAAAGGGCAAAAAAAATGATGGGTTTTGACTGACATGAGGGTAAGTAAATAATGACCAAATTCTCATTTTTGGGCGAACTATTCCTTTAAAAAAAAAACACACTCCTCCAGTGGAGCCGCTCATTGACCAGCAGTAGAAGACGTGCGGTTGCATTGATTAGCGTTTGCCAAATATTGGTCTATAATCGGCCCCGTTAATGCTGTCCACCTCCGAAATGATGGAAGTGAGGATGTGATTTTTACTCAACAGCTTTATGGATGTCAATCTGTGAAACCTGCAATGAAACCTGCCTCACCCTGCCTTAAGGAGCAATTTGCACAGATTTCAGTGGAGAGTTTTAGTGTCCCATAATCTAAATGCCGTTTCAGAGGTTTTCTGATCTTGAGAGGGATAAAGTTCTGGGGGAACGACTGTGAATCCGTGCCATTTTTTTGGCATGAAAATGGTTAAATTTAATGATAGCTCATATTGACACAATCTATTGGCAGCTTCAGTACAAAAATATCATATCGGCCTATTAGTCAAAGCTGAGTACTGGGCAGCTCCCAGTGAGAATGCGTGGAAGTAAATGAATGTGAAGCAGGGAAGTGCTGAATAAGAATTAGTGTGCCCAGTGTGCGGTGCCAGGGTTTAAAATGTCCTGTTGATCCAAGCCAAACTAACTATTATTAGCCTGTACTACAGCTCTGGTGTGGAAGAGGGGCGATTCTGGCCAGTGTTTAAGGAGGATTTGCTCAGTTCTGTTCAGTTGGGTTTTGCTGGGTGACTTTAACAGGATTTAAAGGCCCCAAGGACAAACAGAGGGAGTTTCAACAGGCCACTTACCTCTAAAAAAATAACCATGCAATGACTTCTGAAGTGCTGTGCATGATGACAAATCTCTGGTTCATACTGAAGGAATGACATTGCTTCTTAAGAACTGGCTCTGAGTAGCTTTCTTATAAAAGCATTCAAGAAAAACTACATAAGATAGGATGATTTTCTTTGTTCTTTGGGTTTTCATTGCCTTGTTATGTGATGCTTGCTCCCTGTTGATCAAAAACATTGTGATTGCTACCAAGTGCACAGTGACCAGACAGAGTTGAAGTCAATCTAACAGCATTACAAATGGTACAGGACCTCACTCACCCACTAAACGACCAGTATGACCTGTGACCCTGTGGCCGAAGGTTCAAAAGTCTCCTCTGTAAAACAAATCATTTATCCCAACCAGCATCAACTCAACATCAACATCAAAAGGACTCATGATTACTTTATATGTAATGTCTCGTATGTAGGGCTGGGTATTGGCACTGATCTCCCGATTCAATTCAATATCGATATATATATAATATACAGTATATAATATCTAAGAATTAATGCTGTGAACTGCACAGGGAACCCTCTATATTATGGTGCATTACTAAAAAGCATTACTAAAAAACGTTGACAGTTGGAGGAGGGGAAGCCCGCTAACGTTTTGCATAAATCTACACACATCCACTGAAAAAAGGCATAGATTAAAAGATTGATCTATGGATTTTAAGAATCAATATCGTATTGTCCAAATGAAAACAGCGATTACTCTGAAAATCGTTATTTTCACGCGACCCTACTCGTATGTCCATGTCCTGACCTTTTGTACTATGTTGTGTATGTATGTGTATGCCAATGCCTGCTATTGTAAAACAAATTTCCCTGTGGGATAGTAAAGTATTCTATTCTATTACAATAAGACATCCTTTAGGAAACCCCAGTGTGTGACATATTATTCAAATCACCAAGAAATATCTTTGTCTCTTCTTTCTCTTTCACAGTTATGTGGCTAACTGGGACTGGGTAACCCCCATAACTCAGCACTGACGTTTACAGATGTCTACATTGCACGGTCTTTCCCCATAGAAACGTCTGGCCCCGACATACTCCACTGCCTCTCCAAGCAACAGATTAGCTTCGGTGTGCAGTCGGTGAGGAAAGGTATGCAGTGTGAGGAAGCAGAGCGGGGTCAGTTTGGGGAAATGGGACGCTCTTGCTGTAGCGGAGCTTCAAAGACAGCGATGAGAGTGTGTACGGATATACAAAGCACTCCAGTTCCTATCGCGTTACATCGCACATCTCTTATTAGATTAGAAGAAAGTTCAAGGATCGCCCCTGGGGAAACCTGGGCCATGGCAGCAGCAAGAAGTAATAGGATATATCAAAGAAAAACGTACAAAACTAACCAGACACAAATAATTTATTCTGTGGATGTGTTTCCTTTGAGGTTTGTCAGGTTCCTGGCACCCGATGAGTCTTTCTCTGTTTCCATGTGCGTGTCTGTTACCTTCCTGAATGTGCTGTATATCTGTCAGCATGTCAGTCTGTAGATGTGGACCAGTTCAGCTCCTCCCAGTCTTCTCCTGCACCGGCAAACGTCTCAGTAGTTAAGTGGTGAGGTCCTATCCAGCCAAAGAACCAGCCAGCCATCCAGCCTGCCATTCAACCCCATGAATCTTTCATGCAGTCTAAAACAGCACTAAAATGTGTTGGAACAAATCCTACGGACAGGCCCTTCCCCTTCTCCCTGCTAGGGAAATGGGTTCATCTCCACACTGGGGATTTCTCATCTCTCTCGCTCTCTCTCTCTCTCTCTCTCTCTCTCTCTCTCTCTCACTGTCTGGCTGTCTCTCCCTCTCTCTCTCTCTCCGACTGTCTGATCTGCTGTCTCTGTGCATGTCTCTTTCTTCTGTCTCTCTACCTTCACGTTGCCGTTTCTTTCATTCTTTATTCGCTCTCCAGAGTATTCCCCTCCTCGCTTTCTCTGTCTGACCTCAATGTCTGACAGATATTCTCCACGCCCATCCAGACCACACATAGGATAAAATGCAGGACACACACACACACACACACACACACACACACTGACACATACACACATACACATGGCAGGGGCACCCTCAAGCACTTGCCACTCTCTCTAACACACACACACACAAATACAAAATGTCAATGCTAACCCGTATTTAAGGGTTAAACGCCAGACCATGTTGACCAGGAAAAACATTCCTGTCTTGTCAAAATAATTATACATTTCTTAAGGCTTGGTCACATCTGATATCGCCCAAGTTATTATCTTTGCAACAAAGAAGGATACGATGTCATGCGTGCTAAGGCGGGCATTTTAAAATTTGAGGAGGGCGCTAACAGCTAACTAGCTATCACTCACCTGTGATGCTGTGCTCGGTAGGGCTGAATGATTTTGAAAAAAATATCTAATTGCGATTATTTTAACTGATATTGCAATTGCGATATGATTTGCGATATTAGAGGGAATTTGAAAATTGAAAATTGCAGTAGGCCATATTGCGATTTTGATAAAATTTCAATTAATTGTTCAGCCCTAGCGCTCCTTGCTGAGTGGTAGCTAGTTTGCTATTAGCTACTAGCATGGGTAACTTAAAAACATCTATCAAATCATTTCTGTATATAAGTATATAAACTATAAATACATCGGTTGGTTGCCATATTGTTTTCACAGGCTTTTTGGGAGATATTTTGGAGTTTGGATTCATTTGGATTCACAGCTCACTGTTGGAGCCAATATTCCCTGTGGGTCCAAGTACTACAGGCATATAAGAGACTAATTATATATATATATATAGGTCCAAAATCACCAAACGTATCCTTTAAGCACATAAATGTACCATCTAGTCCTGCCTCACTGACTGAAGCCACGCTGCATCTGTTCTTTGCTTGTTGTTGTTCTCTGCTAGAGCAGTATTGTATAAAATTGGATGCTGTGACACTGTCGTGATCACAGACTCCTCCGTGTTTTCATTTTCTTTCAGCAGCGGTTCAAAGCAATACTTCTATTGGCCAGCCATGCAAATTCGCAGAGTTCACCATTCATGAACAAACTGAATGATGTTTTGCATTCTGCCTTCCTGTGGTTTTCAATGGAAGTGAATGAGAGGTGAAGCAGATTTTTGCACACTTTGGCACACAGTCTGTCCACACATTTAAGAGTCTGTCGTACTTGGATGCTGGCTCTTATGGATTTATATATATATGGTGGTAAATATACAAACTAGTGGTGTGAGTGACACTGAGCAAAGCCTCAACAACCATGTGAGTGCTCCAACCGAGGAAGCACACACTTCTCAAATCAGGTGTCGCTTGAAATGAGGCAGCCTGGACACACACACACACACACACACACACACACACACAGAAGACCTTTGAGGGTTCTTATCTGTGATTGTCAGTTTGTGAATGTGTGAAGGAAGGAGTGGTGTGTGCCGGAAGTGTGCTAGGCTCGAGGTGGTGTGTGTGTGTGTGTGTGTGTGTGTGTGTGTGTGTGTGTGTGTGTGTGTGTGTGTCCTATCTAGGCTCCTCCAGTCTTAATTACAGCCTGTATATGTGAAGAAACCTGCCTTATAATTACATATTGTGCTGTAGGACCTATGGGATGCAGATACAGAGGTCTTATCAATGTTTCCCCCCACACACACACACACACACACACACACACACACACACCCCAGGGTTTCTTTTCTTTTCTCATTTTTCAATCATACATTTAGATTCTATTAAACACATTCTAGTGTTGAAGTTGTTGCTTGCATTATGTTTAAACGTCCCCCATTTGCTCTATCCTTATTTATATTCAATCATTTTCTTTACTGTATTCTATTACTATTGGCTGCTGCATCGACCCAGTTGCCCCACGGGGATCATTAAAGTTTCATGTTAAAAGAAATACTATATTTAATAAAAGAGCTAAAACCTTAGGACAATCAATATTTGTTTATGCAGTTAGTTGAAACTACACTGAAAAGATTATAATCAATTAAAATATGAAAGATATCCCTAAAGATGCTTTGTGAAGCCTCTTCAATATATCATTGTCAAATTATGACACCTTGGCATAATTACCGTAAACAAATGAGAGCATGGTGGAGACGATTGTTCTCCTCCATCTCACACCAGTAGTATTGTTAGTGTTTCTCCTCATTAAGACTACATTTCCCATAAGCCCCGTTGCTTCCATGCCCCTCCCTGAAGAGGATCAACATGTTTGGAAGTGATTTCTCCATCTCCCTTTCCTCTCCTTCCACCATCTGCTGCCAGAAACTCTCTCAGAAAGCTTTAGCTTTAGTTTGCTCTGGAAGAACAGAACCTCTTCCTGTTCTGTGCCGTAAAGCGATCCAGCAGATTTCCCTCCAGACCCACCAGGTGAAGGAGAAACAATGGAGGATGCAGGAGTAGAGGCTGATAGAGGCTGTGACAGTGATTCCCAGTGATGGCCTGGTTTGT
>NW_027283740.1:37500-45000 GCF_046629955.1 Centroberyx affinis
CCTGAGTGCTGGTGGGCTTGGGGCGTTGTAGTAATTGGTGAGCTAATGCAACTCAGTTAGATGACAGAGAATCAGACTTGTAGTCTCCCTGTATAGCTGTGTATCTTACTATATATGGGACTCAATGGTTGAGAAATTAGCCAAGTTTACTAATATCAGCATTTACATTTGAGCCATTTAGCCGATACTCTTTTCCAGAATGAGTTACAAAGAGTGAGCAGGTAGGGAAGGGTTCAGTGCCTTGCTCAAAGGCACATGGAGGGTGCTGATGGGCATAATGGCTGCTGTGTGAATCAAACCCGTAATCTTTTGGTTACTGGATGGCATCTCTAACTACTAGACCGCCTTGGGTTATGAGATCCACAATTCAAATCCTCAAATCCACAATGTCATGAGGACAAGGTGTGCATTTTTAGCTTGCTGTGCCACTGTCAACCTTTGTCCAAAACCTTTTAAACAACTTTGTCAGACATTAAGTTATTAACTAAACTAGTGATTGAATATTAGGACAACATCCTTAATGAGATGCATCCCTTTTTGCACGATCTACGTCTCAATTGTTGCAGGGATTAAAAATCCTTCTGTACTCTGTCTCCTCCACTTTACCCCAAGTGGATTTAACAATGAAATCAATAAGGGATCGATAGCTTTCACCATTCACCGGATCAGTCCAGTTCATCTAGGTGGCACGTTCCCCTTGTTTTGCACACTGTATTTAATGTTATTCCATTCACGTTCTGCATGGTTCTCCAATATCCTGTTACTTCAGCATCCATTGCAGTTCACTACAACTCCAGTTTCCTTCCTCCCTGATCCGCTGCCACTACACTCTAATGCCGTCAGCAGCTCAGTGCGGCTCAAAGCGAAGCCGAAAACCCAACGAGCGGCTGTAATTAAGTCTAGTGTCTCGGGGCCCTTCTCACCTGCTGCCTTGCTAAGCACTGCTGACACTTACTGGGGCTGACCAATACTCTTACTGGGGCTGACCAATACTTCATTATGGCTTAAGTGAAAAAGAATCGATAGCAGCTAGCAGAGCATTCCAGTCTGTGAAGCCTCCGTCCGTCTCGACTGTCAGGCATCAATCACAGAGACAGAGAGGATCAGCTGGAAAAATATCGGCAGAGACGAGAAAGCAAGTACTGCAGAACACCATGACAGGGGAATTTGCAGTTTTGTGATGACATTAACAAAAGAGGAGTTTGATTCCAAAATGAGATATCCACTGCGTGAAGAAAAGTGACACCTAACACTTTAACAGACTGGATCCTCTGTGTTTTCGAGATATTGAAAACGATTAACTTGTCTGTCCGGTATCAAAATATCTGCAAAGGTCAGAGAGAAGAGAAAGTGAGTCCTGCAGAACGGCATGATAGGGAGAATTTGAGCATTGATTTTGTGAGATATCGTTTACAAAGACAATAGACCTGTTGTGCACGTTCTATACAAGGTTTGCTGCAAAATGAACACACCCACCATGCAAAAACATGACACCTACTGTTACAAAATGATTGATAGCAAAACCATAAAACAAATGATGGTACTTTTTAAAGGGTAGTAGGTTAATTGAAGTCCCTGGTGGAGAAAACAAAACACTTTCACAGGCTTGATTCTCTATATTTTAGAGATATTGAATGATACATTTCTGGTAATGTTTTCTTTCCATAAAGGATTAAGAATGTTTAAGAATAGGAGTCTTTAAATATGCTGTTGCCAACCAGGGTATGTAATCAAAGAATGTGGGATTAAGAAACGCAGCGAACTAGAGTGGAAATTTTGTTTTCCCTCTCAAATAAGTGCTCAGGAGAGGGTTAAATCCTCATCTGTGAACTCTGTGAGTGGCTAAGACCAACTGACACCAGTGTGTCAACAAGCCCTATAGTGACTTTTCAAAGGGGGGAAAGGCTAACAGAATCCGTGCACCTGGCTTTCCTATTGTACTGAGAGCACCCAGGCCTGTGGTAAAAATGTATAAGGGAGATTCTAGGACTGGTTATTTTTAAACACTCCACAAATAAATTCGGAACTTGCAAAGCCCAGTTTCTGGTACCATGCATCTATAAGTAGAACAGACTGCAAAGCCCTTTGAAATTAGAATTTCCCCGAGGGGAAACTGGGTCACTGAAGCAGCAAATAGTAATATGTAAAGTCATATGTAATAGGATACAGCAAAGAAAAATAAGATGTGGATAAGAATATAGCAAATGCGGTTTATATAAATACACACAGTCAACTGTTTTAACACAAGGTAAGTATGGTAAGTATAATGTATGAATGCAGGTGTGCAAAATAACAGTAGAGTGTACAGACAAAAGAAAAATGAATGTAGAAATATACCCAAAATCTGAAATATATGCGGTATGAAATAAGGTATATGCAGTATATAACAATGATTTTATATTGTATGTCCCTGTATGGTGGTGACTGTAATGTAGTGTGTTTTCCTTGTCATATTTCTGAACGTTTTTTTTCCTCGTTCCTCAGGAAAACAAATCTCACTTTCAATGAGCTCACCTCATTAAAGAAAGGATAAATGAAAACAAAATGAAATGTAATGGGACCGGGCCACATCAGCACTGTGCTATCCCCATGAGTAAAACCACTTCCAGCAGGAAAAAAGTCCTTCACTCCCAAGAACTCCATTACTAGCATGGGAACTGGACCGCTCCCTCTTCATTGTCGGCCAAATAATGACTCTCTTCGCCGATGACATCGTCCTTTCAAGCAGCAATTTTCCCCATAAAAAGGCAGCGTGCATGAATGGATTTAAGGACAATGCAGAGGACAATGATTGATTCTGTTTCCCAAAGAGGGTATAGGATGTGCTTCCTGGCTTCATGGTGGTGATACACTAGGAGGTGAATGCAGGATAGTGTGGTTGTTCCTGCATTGTAGGGGAGGCGAACGCTGCAACTCCACCCTCCAGAGAGAGAAAGATAGAGAGAAAGACATGAGATGGATTGGAGGTGGGGTAAAGGTGGGATGAAGTGGGATGATGCAACAGTTGCCAAGGCAGCCGGCGTTGCCCCTGTGGTCGAGAGATTGTTGGGAGTGAGAGAAAAGTAGAGAGAGATGGGGAGAGACAGTTCAGAAAAGAAAATGTTTAAGAAAGTGATAAATTGGAGACCATGACTTGGCAACTGAAAAACAATGTTTTTGTTCGCACCGCAACCAAAATGAGACTGAAGATGAAATAGCACTCCCACACCTTAACAGATAAAGACAAGAGGAGAACTGAATTAGGTGAGGAGAGTTGTACAACTGATGTTGCAGAAAACTGTAAATATTTATATCACATTTTCCAGACTAAAATTGAATACTGACCAGTCAGACAGAAAAAAAACAGAAAAAAAACTTTTACGACTAAAAGATTTCATTGTTTTTGTGTGTGAATGTTTCTGACTAATTTGGATCTTTTAAAGTCCACTTTAAATATTGTGTACATATAAAAACGTATTCTTACTTGTGTACATTTTAGCGTACTTTTTATTCATATCCACGACTGCTTCGGTGACACAAGTATACTTCTGATTGTAGCTTTTAAAGAGAGAGAGTTAAAGTAGATTGCCTTTGGGCAGGAGGGTTCGGGGGCGAGCGTGTCATCGGGTTCACAGCGGCACCACTGGCATCAGACTGCACTCTACACTCCTGCTATAACACATCTTTAATAATATTTCCACCAGAGGCTGGGAAAACACTCCCAGACTGTGGTCCAGACTCCCCAGGTATAAATGAAACAGTGGGCTACAACGACAGCTGAAATGAAAACGTTGTCTGGACATATGCTGAAGAAATCCCAGAAATAACCAAATGTATTGATAACACTCTTAACGAAAAACCAATTTCCAAATATCAAATTTCTCATTTTCCTTTTACAGATGCGAAACGTGACACTGAGGGACGGAGCAGCTCCCGGTGCCTCAAAACTCATTCAGTCGTGTTGTGAAGTAACACAATCTGACCTCTTCACTTTCTAATATAATTACCTGAGCCGACACTGAGGCCTCGCAGGTCTTTATGTGAATGAGGCCCCCGCCACGCTTAAACCAAGATAATCCAGATTAACGTCTGGTCGGGCCTTTTTCACCGCGCTGGTCATTCACAGAGATGGAAATCCTATTTATACAACAGGTATATAGTTTCTGCCAAGCAGTTGTGATTGGTCAGGGACTTGTTCCAATCATGCTGATTTTTCCCACAGAAAAATAAAAAAAACGTTGAGCTACGATTCGCTGGTTGCTCTTGACTTGACAACTCTTTCTTGTTTTTTCCTGGTTTGTTATTCTTATGTATGTACACTACTATGGACAAACTTTAAAGAGTAACTAAACCCTTTAATCAGTCTCTTTTAACTCTTTAATCAGTACATATGCGTGAGTAACCGTTGCATAAAAGCCAGGCTAAAAAAAAAAGGCTGCCACATCACCGTTACACCCATAATCACAGTAAAGAACACCCTTTAAGGTATTATTGTCATTAAAACAAGGACAGCAGGACACAAGGGCCGTATCAGATAACTTGGCCTGTGTATACGCCATGGTAGCTTTGGCTGTAAAGGTTCATGATGGAATTACGGCTCATTTTGGGGGAAGTTTCCCTTGGATAAAGACTGACTGAGAAGCCACAGCAGGGAACAGAGGAGCACTTTCAGTGTATTTTTCTGTTCCAGAATAACTTTCCTCTTTGGACCACTGCACTGCTGGTCACTTATTACTCTTCACTCTACAGCTGCAACCATACTGTATGCTATCTGTTATCTGTATCGCTATACTGTATCTGTAAAGTAGCCTATATCTACATATATCTACACTGTCCCCTTGCACTGTATGTGAGGTCCTGATGCCCTTGTACCATTTGTGTCAATATGTACTGTGAAAAAACTAAACTAAAACTAAATCCCTGTCCATATACCGTATTTCCTCTAATATAAAGGCCCAGGCCTTTATTTACCTCAACTGCAGAGGGTACAAGGCTTTTATTGGAAGCAGGCTTATATTAGAGACAGGCCTTTATTTCTAATTCCCTCTGTTTGATAAGTATATTTGCTCATATTTTAGTACGAAGCCTCCTTGTTTTCTGATCTGCTTCTGTTGGGGTTCGTTAGATAGCTGTTTTTTTGTTAGTGCAACGCATTAGCGATAATTACTAATCGATGACGGCACGCTCCAGAGACTTCCGCTGGCCGAGCCGTCTTGTGGCATACTGCCATCTTGTGGCACTTGTACGTTACTACAAACTACAGTTACATTATATAACAGGCACCAGAAGTTTACTGGTATCCACCGTTGTTTTTTCCTTTGTTTTTTCCCCCAGCCTGTATTTGGGCCGGCCTTTATTTGTTTGTATCGACCACGGCCCCGGCCATTATCGGAGACCCGGCTTTTAATGGACTACCGGCCACTATTAGAGAAAATACGGTATTGTACTTAACCCTCTGAATACCATGCATTAGGGGGGTAAAAGTATTTTTAGGTGGTAAACAAAGGCCAAATTAATTGTATGGCATAATCGCAAAAATGTCCTTAGATTCCAGAGGGTAAAGTGAGTCTCATTCTGGTTTGGCTTCATAAAATTGCCATTTGGTTGAAGACTAGTCCTTATAGGTTCCTTTTACTGCGTCCTTCTTGTAGATCGCCAGTGGTAAACCAGTTGACCCCGGTCCAACATGGCTATCTTCAAATGGCTGAGAGAACAGCAGCATTCCTCAAATACTACAGAACACTGTGCACAGTAATGACTATGAGTCAGTCCAAAGATAGCGCTGCAGCGGTTGCCTTGGAATCTGCATATTGGTTTTCACTGAAAACAGCAGGAATGTTCCAGACTGCTATATACTGAACTGCTGTTGCGATTATGTAACAGCATTCAGACAGAAAATAAATCACAGTAAATCACCCTCATTTATACGCCGAGTCCAATAAATGTACATGGATTTGTCTCGGCGACACTGGTGCGGGGTCGTATCCGGCGGTGGGAGCGCTGGTGGAACAACCGGTTTCCATGGAGATTCGTGGCCGTTAAAACTTCCCCACGAGCAGCGCCATCAATCACAGCCCCGACCGAGGCGATGTTAATTAAAAATCAGAAATTTGAAGTAAATCATTATTGCTCTGGGTCGCCGCGTAACCCATATAGCGCACGCCGAGGCCACCGGAGAGGGAATTAGCGCTCGGTTAATTATGATACGCTGATATACGTTTCCTGCGGGGGGGAAAATCAAGCGTGTACACAAGGACTCCAGTGAAATATCCCCCGAGGAACACGAGCTGTACATGTTATCTTAAATGGCCAACAATGCTGAGTGTCAGCAACAAATGTCCTCATTAACTACACATTCCTCAACCAGTCACATTCCACTAATTTGCTTTTTAACCCTTATTTAACCAGGAAAGACAAGTGTGTGTGCGTGTGTGTGTGTGTGTGTGTGTGAACGTGTGTGTGCATGAGTATATATGTGTGTGTACTGTGTTTGTATACATACAGTTTTCTTGTATGTGTATGGAACTATCACAGTGTATGTGTGTGTGTGTGTGTGCATGAGTATATATGTGTGTGTACTGTGTGTGTGTATACATACCCATACAGTTTGCTTGTATGTGTATGGAACTATCACAGTGTTTGTGAAAATGTGTTTGTGAAAATGTGTGTGTTTGTGCATCACACATGCACTTATGCGTTTGTGTGTTTATAGATACACACATATGCTTGTGTGCGTATCGAGCTGCAACAGTGTGTGTGTGTGTGTGCATGTATATGTGTATGCTTGTAAGTATGGAGCTACAAAGGTGTGTGTTTTTCTGTTTGTGTGTATGCTTGCATGTGTATGGAACTACAGCAGTGTGTGTGTGTGTGTGTACGACTGCACACACACACACACACACAAGCTGATCTTTTTGGAGTGTGTGTGTGTCCGTCGTCAGCGCGGCAGAAGGAGCAGCCGAGGTAGAGCCCCATCCCATAATAATAATAACGGCAGAAAGCCCAGAGTATGTAGGTCACGCCGTTCCGCTCCCTCCGGCTCCACGGAAACCCAGCCAGACACACACACACACACACACACACACACACACACACACACACACCGTCACCACGCCAATGGACAACTGCTCCTCTCGGCAGTCACACATGGCGGAGTGCAGAAAGACGAGCATGTCAGCATAAGGCGTGACTGTGTGTCATTTCACATTTTGTCGGTTGATATAGAAAACGGTCCGATACCGCTCGACTGAACCGGAGCCAGCAGCCGAGTATGGAAGTTATTCACCGACAAAACGAACAAAAAACGAACTCCCAACCGACATCGAAACCCAGGTGCGAGTCAAGAGACGGAGCACAGCATCACTGCACAGCTTCATCCAACTCACTGCTGTGTTTTCATTTGTTATTTGTTCAAAAACGGGAACAAAAGACTAAGCTGCAACACTCGCTCAAGCAGAAAAATACAGACTAGAGCTGCAACGATTAATCAATTAATCGATTAGTTGTCAACTATTAAATTAA